>NW_019724742.1:5872375-5909274 GCF_002891405.2 Cryptotermes secundus
GTTCGAGAGTCTTGTGTACTACTTCCAGAGGGGCTGCTTGCTGAGCCATACACTGACCCGTGATAAGCGGAAACATCTGTCAAGTGCTGACTGGAAGGCCGAGGTTTGTGTGCTATTGAGGCGTAAGTCATTCGGCCTCGTCTACAGTGAAGACGAAGATAAAGGCGGAGGGAGCTCGAAGTTCTATATCCGTGGCCGTCACTTTCAGCGTGGCAAATAGAATTCGCACTGACCTCCAAATTGCCATCCTACGAGTATGTGACAGAGATAAGTCACCCTAACGCACGCACATACACCAACCTCTCGGCCAGTGCTTATTTCTTTTGTTACAGATTCGTTCCTTTTGAGACAGTGACACTGAATTCGTACTATTAAATTGTCTCCTTCTTCAGGAGACGGCTCAGTCGGTATAGCGACTGTCTGAGAGCTGCCTGGTAGGGGCAAGCATTTTCTCTTCTCCACGTCGTCCAGACCGGCTCTGGAACCCACCCAACCTTCTACTCAGTGGCTACTGGGGTTAAACGGCCGGGGCGTGAAGTTGACGACTCACCTGCAACTGGTGCCGAGGTCAAGAATGTGTGGATCTGTACATCCACTCCTCCATACGCCTTCATGACGTAGTGCGTAATTAATGAAGCGCAAGGAAAACTGATCTTTACGTTCCTTCTTCAGTTGACAGGAGTAAGCAAGGGCTTATTTCTGCTCCGCTCGAGCACTTGATGGAGCTGATGTCAGACCCCCTCCACAAATTATTATTATTATTAACAGAACTTACAGGTACGGAAATTTCGCACTGAAGTTGACGCACGCGCCTTTTCCCGAGTGACAGATGAAGGATTTCTCTCCTCGGTTCGGAGCTCTGGTGTCGGTGTTTGGTTTATGTAACCTGCAGGTCACGTAGCGAGACACCAGTGCTAATAACTTGACAGGTGTTCTAGCTGTAAGTAAACTGGGCATTGCTTCGATTAGAATCATATGGGACTCGTTTGTCTAAGCCTTTTGAAGCCTGAAGTTGGTCTATATAATTAACACATGAACATGTAATTCGTGTCACGGAAAACATTATGTCTCCATTACAAAAGTCAACCGGTTAATGCTGTTTAGTCAATCGCTGCTTATACATATAATCGCGCGCAGTACCTAATTGCACTGTGGCAGTGGGCCTGATGTCAATAAGCGAGTTCATGAAGTCTCTCGGAATGCCATGTCCCAGTGGGCTACAGTTAGGCCTGCTTGAGGAGCCATGTCCCAGTGGACTGAATTCGGGCCTGCTTGAGGAGCCATGTCCCAATGGACTGAAGTCGGGCCTGCTTGAGGAGACATGTCCCAGTGGACTGTGGTCGGGCCTGCTTCAGGAGCCATGTCCCAGTGGACTGAAGTCGGGCCTGCTTGAGGAGCCTTGTCCCAGTGGACTGAAGTCGGGCCTGCTTGAGGAGCCATGTCCCAGTGGACTGAAGTCGGGCCTGCTTCAGGAGCCATGTCCCAGTGGACTGGAGTCAGACCTGCTTGAGGAGCTATATCCCAGTGGACTGGAATGAGGTCTGCTTGAGGAACCATGTCTCAGTGGACTGGAATCAGGCCTGCTTTAGCAGCTGGTGGTCGCTCAGGTAGTCAACAATTGTACAACAGCCGTTGTTAAGTAATGGCTCTGTAAACAACTGCCGTTTGCCAGGCAGTGGCTGAGTAGCGATCTCGTGGGAACCACGACAGGAACACAGCAATGACACAATGGCAACGGAGGAACGATGATATCTGTGCGATCCATACCGAGATGTTATAAGCAGGACAAGTTAATGGAGTTAATTAGTGAAGAGTTGCTTGGTGAGTAGGTCAGTTAGTTAGAGGACTGCTGCAGTTCAGTTGTTATGAGCTGTAGCTGTGAGAAGCTGATAGCTGAGTTACGGGAATAGGTCGGGATCCCAGAGGAAGGTGAACGTCCGCTGTTAGAAGCCCCTACCAAGCAACGGTTAGTGAAGACGTAACCGTGTGGGGACACTGTTATGCTCTTGTATCTTGAATACGCGCTCTTGTGAGTAGGGTAATGAACTCGGAGTGCATATTTTGCTGGGATTTCTTGACAAGTTGAGTGACTGTTCGGCTGTTAAGTCTCCGCTCCAGTTGAAGAGTTAATTAGCAAACAGTGACGACTGCATCTAGTTCCCGTGGAACGTATAGAACCTCTTGCGTAAACAGAATCACTGAACAGAAATGTCTGGTTAAGCGAGAGTTCCGCTTTAATGAACATCCGATGTGTGTGTCCAGAATTGGAATTGGCGAATTAAACAACCAGGATACATGACGTGTAGGCTGCTACTCCTTGGAGATCTAATGCTTCGGTTAAAGAATAAAAAACTACGGTAAAGCTATCCCTGTAGCAGGCCATTGAGGCTCATAGGATTGTCGGTGAGATGGTGGGTCTCACTAATTAGTGCTGTTGGTATGTTACTGGCTTCCAACTACTTTATGAATTCGGATTTTTTGAACGTAATGTCCCTAGCATTCCAGAATAAGATGTCGGTGTGAGTGAAGGACTTGCCTGGGAGACTGACAAGGAAGCCATTGAATATGACTGGGAGGGCGCTTTCATGTGAATATACTCGTATTCCCTAGTTTGATGCTCGGTGTCTGAGTCTAACTGTGTCAATAAACCGTATGGGAGCATGTCTTAAAGCAAGCTTAAGTAGATTTAACTTTGTGCCCACGGCGGAATGCGAAGGTGGTGACGGGGACCAACGGGCAACAGTGATGGGCATTCTGTCTGAGAACAACAAAAAAGAACACTGAAAGCAAGTTATAGAGGCCTTAAGGCTAGAAGAAAAAAGATTTGTGCAAGGCGTCTATTACTTCATAAACAAAATTCCTAAATTTATATAAAGAATAAAGAATGAAAAATAAAAACAGAAAATAAGAGGAAAAGAAGCAAATGTACAAAATAGTAATAGTATGCTCTTGTACGTGTAGTTGATTGAGGCACTATGCTACAAGTCGGAAGGTCGCGGATTCAAGTCCCGATGAGGTCATTGGATTTTCTTCAATTGACCTAATCCTTCTGGCCGCACTATGGCCCTGGGGTCGACTCAGCCTCTAACAGAAATGAGTACCAGGAATTAATTAAATAATTTTCCCGGGGAGAAAAGCGCGGCCGGCGCGTAAGCCTGACAACCTTACGGCCATCTTTGAGCCGATTGTCTGGATAATGTGGGACCCTCAACGTCTCACAACCCTATGGTGCTTCACGGCCTGTTACAGGGATAGCTTTACTTTTTTTTTATTCTTAGAGTTAAGTTAAGAGGTATATTCAAAAATCGCAGGGTGACCACTGGGATAGAATAAGATGATTAGAAGAATGTGATTACTTACTTACTTACTCATAGAGCTNAATTTTTGTATATAAATTTATTTTTCAAAATACAAAATGTTTAGGTATGAGACGCGGATTCGCATGTTCACCGGCTGGTTTTAGTAGTCAAAATGGCGACCGTGCTTGAGGAGTAAAGTACCGAAGAGCAGCGTTGTGTTGTACGTTTCTTGTGGGCAAAAAGACTGAATGCAAAGAATATTCATAGAAAAACATTTCCCGTTTAGGGCGGGAAGTGTTTATCGCGTGAAGCGGTTCACAACTGGGTCGAGAAATACTCTTAAGGAAGTACGAAAATAGCAGACGATACCCGACCAGGTGCGGAAGTGGCTGAAGCAACAGTCACAGGACTTCTGTGCTGTGGGTTTCGGCGCACTGACAAAGCGATGGGACAGGCGTGTCAATGTTGGTGGGGGATATGTCGAGCAATAAATGTTTGTTTTTTTTTTCCCAGTTTCGAATATCACGTGTTTTACGTTTTATATCCATTTATGACCTATTCACTGATTCTTTCTCGTAGTTAAGGACAGGGACAGTGTTGCCCGATTCCTTTGTCGGGGTTTGAGAGTATATGGCGCCAGAATGAAATGCAGGGGAGCTCGTGACAACCGCGCTGTTTACCGGACCTTGAACAGTTTAGCGGCGTAATGACAGTAGGCTAACAAAATGCTGTGTAATTTTCATGTTCTTAACTCTTAGCAGTTTGTTCGCATGCATCCGTGTTAATTCATATACAGTTTTCATTGGTGGAACGGCTCGGATGTAACCTACAGCAAGAGAAATGTACTTTCAGAGATATTTTTAGAGTTTGTGGGAGCAGGTGGTCAGAATTAGGAAGTGAGGTACTTCGTTCGTGACTTGTGAAGCGCCACTCACTTGTCCGAACATGCTTAACAAGGAGAGCTGTGCTAAGTGTGACGAAGTGCTGAGTAAATACGTAAATGCGTTCTGCGGGCACTTTCGGAACCATCTGGGACTCCGTGCCTGCGAGTTTTTCAAGGACACTACTTTAAGATTGCTGTCTTGGATGCGTGATTCTGTGAAATTTGTTACGTAGATAACACTTTCGGAGGAACCTACTGCCTACATCTTCACGGTATAAAAGTTATTCTTCGAGGATAGAGGAACTGTGTTCTTCTGAAACAGTGGTAGGCTACCCGTTTACCAGAATACATGACATCACCATAATAATCTGCATAGACAATATTCATGGCCGGGGGAGAGCCCCGAACCACATGCAGACGCGCTGAGTGCAAGGCTTACAGAGTCGAGCTAAGTGACTTCTTAGCCACAACAGTGCACTCCGCTTCTTGCAGGTTCCTCCGAACCTGTGTAGCTGACTACACGGCGTCATATTCCAGAATCCCCCCTCCCCTGCAGTCTTTAATATTCACCTCTGTCTGAGAACTTCAGACCTCGTGTTTGTTTCTCAACACATGTGATTTGACAGGAGCCTTGGTCAGTGTAGTGACTACGGTACAAGCTTGAACAACCGAGGAATCGGGTTCGATTCGCGGCAAGGTAAAGACATTTTTTTTTTCCTTCACAGCATCGAGACTGGCCGTGGGGCGAAGCTTCCCATTCAGTGAGTACGTCTTTATGGTGCTGTGCTTATTTCACCACAGGGATAACCCTACCTTAACCTAACGCATATTAAAATGTCGATCAGTTGTCTCACGATGGACTTGGCGGGTTCCTGGACTTCATCTATCGCCCGGCGTTCCGAAGAATACGGCGCGTCCGTCCGTAGGTGAACACGGGAGGCATTTGTCCATTTGGGCCCGTTAGGGAGATCCCTGTGGCTGGCAGTTGTTATCCTGTGCGTGCAATATCTACATTCTGCAGTCTTATTTTTCCCGCGACGGAGTGGCGAGGTACTTTGACCTTGCCGAAACGCGGAGTGTCTTCGTGACTCGAGAAGGGAAGGCTCCACTGCGCGTGCGTGTGTCTGCGTTCTGCAATCTTGTTACTCCCACGATGTTTCCGTGACGGAGTAGCGAGGTAGGTTTGATCTTGCAGAGACGCGGAGTGGCCTCGTGACTCGAGAAGGGAAGGCTCCACTGCACGTGCGTGTGGAGGCGCAAGGGATCACATTCGGTTCGAAGCGCGCCCAGGGTACCCGCTAGCCGGAAGAACGTTTTCGTGGTTTCCTGCAGTCCCTAGGGAAAGTGAGATAGAGCCTTAAATAGGTCACGGCAGCTCTTCCTCCACACCAAAATTAAATCATTCATCCGCTGCATAACAACTGATTCATTGCCATAAAATAAGAGAACAAATGAGCGACATACTGAATGTTAAGACACTCAGGGAGAGGCGGCAACATTTTCCCTTCTTGTCTGCTTTCCAAAAAATGAAACTCTCAAGAGTAGACTGTAAGACTGTAATTTTACCCGTTGTTAAAGTGAAATGGTAACTAAATGCACCGCAGGTTTTAACATTAAAGAATCGGCATTTTGCGCACACAGTATATTTATATCAATATTACTGTCTTCAGGAATGTGACGTAGTGTAGACGCGCACCAAGGTTTCGGTCGGACGAACCTTCAGGGTACAAGGGAATGGACGTTATGAAGAGTAACCTCCCCATAGGCTGGCATTGTGAGGTTGGAGGTCCTCACGGACGTACTGGAGTTGTCGAGTAGTTGAGTATTATCACCTTAAAGACAGGAAGCAGGTTCCTCCGATACATTGATTCCTCTGTACAAAACTACACGGGGTTACATCCCAGAAGGCAGTGGTCGTGGCAGATTGAGGTTCTTTGAGAACAGGGCGCTGATTCCTCTGTACAAAACTACATGGGGTTACATCCCAGAAGGCAGTGGCCGTGGCAGATTGAGTTTCTTTGAAAACAGGGCGCTGATTCCTCTGTACAAAACTACACGGGGTTACATCCCAGAAGGCAGTGGTCGTGGCGGATTGAGGCTCTTTGAGAACAGGGCGCTGATTGCTCTGTACAAAACTACACGGGGTTACATCCCAAAAGGCAGTCAGTGGTCGTGGCGGATTGAGGCTGTTTGAGAACAGGGCGCTGATTCCTCTGTACAAAACTACACGGGGTTACATCCCAGAAGGCATTGGTCGTGGCGGATTGAGGCTGTTTGAGAACAGGGCGCTGATAAGAGTATTTCGGCCTGATAAGGGGTGAGGAAGTGACAGAAAGTTGAAGAGAGTGGTGAAGTACGATTTTCTTAACTTACACGCCTCACCAGATGTTATTAGGGGGCTCATATGAGGGGGTGAGATGGGTGGGTCATAGAGCACGCAACATTTCAAATGAGAAATTTGCCTGGAGGAGACTACTTGACAAACCTAGGCACAGACGCGGAGGTAGAGGTAAAAATACTGTAAAGTTGTGAATGCCCCGAAGACGTATGGGAGAGTGGAGGTATAGCTCCAACACTCTCGAGTTGAGTGGTCAGTATCACGCTCTGACCGTTTGGAGCACGGTACTGAACTAGACGGAATGGTATGGGGTTGTGGGTTGGATCCGTGTGACTCAGGATATGCAGAAGTGGCGATTTGTGCTGAAAGACAGTGATGAACCTGGGATTTGCATAAGAGGCGGGAATTTGTCGGCTTGCTGGCGGATGTTAGCTTTTTAAGGACGACTCTGCTCTGTGGAGCGAGTTGGTGACGTAACAATGCAAACAACATACAGAATCATTTCGTTATAACCGGTTCCCGCTACATGTAAGGTGATGTGCAGAAACACCTGTCTCAATGTTTCCATTACGCAATTGCTCGACAGGCAGGGTCTGTCAGTTAGTTCTTCCTACGCCGTTTCCATGACAACGAAATACTTAAGTTATCCAACACAACAGTTGCTGTGCTTCGGCCAGCATAAAAGAAAACGAATCGAAGAAGGCTTGCAAAAGGTACACACTTGATTTCTTCTACAGGCACTAGGCTACAAGCCGGAAGGTGGCGGGTTCGATTCTCAATGAGGTCTTTGGATTTTTCAGTTGACCTAATCCTTCCAGCCGCACTATGACCCTGGGGTCGACTGAGCGTCTAACAGAAATGAGTACGAGGAATATCTCCGGGGATAAAGGGCGGCCGCAGCGAGTAATGGCTGACATGCTCACCGCCATGTGAGCATTACGTGTCACAACCCAATGGGCCTTCACTGGTTCTACAGGGAGCACGACGTCCTGAAAGAGGGACGTGCAGGACGTGCGATTAGGCTTGCTATTTTGGAAAGGACTGGTTAACTTGTGCTGAACTTGATCAGTGTTGGTGCACACCTGCTAGATACGCGCACGGTCTCTCCCTCGAGTTGCGCGGATTCATTTAGTATAGGTTCCGCGCAGTCCCTGGCCTGTGTTCACGGATGTTCCATATGGTGCTTGAATCACATTTTAACGTCTTAAAAGTATAGTGGTAACTATGTACCACCCGCTTCAACACTTATACCCCTACGCTTTGTTCTCACGGTATACACACGTGTTTCTCACGATTGGCACAGTATTTCCTTGAACAGTATTAACCGACAGATCTTTTGTTCTGGAGACCCACTCTTCTCTGTAAGGTAAGAGCTGAGTTTTTTAAATGCTAGTTATTTTGATGAAGTTAAGACGGCTGGTATGAAGTCCCAGTTTATGTGTGTCTGCAGTGGAACTTCCCTGGAGTCGTTATGTCCGAACGTGTATCTCACCTATTTAACACTGTGACACCACGCCTGAAAGCCGGAGTAGTTCATTGCTAGGCAACGGCTCGGTAAAGAGGTTCCCACCGAAATGAACACGCACGCAACAAGAGAAGAACTGCCGTTTTGAGTCGTGGCTGCAAACTGGGCGATACAAGGAGGAAAACTGAAGCAGCGACGGACAGTATGTCGAGACTCAGGCTGTGCTGTAGTTACAGTGAGACAGTGTTGAACTCCGTTACCAGGAAACGACTAAGAACACTAAGTCTGTGTGCCATTTAGTAACAAACTGTATAAGTGGTCAGTAAATCGAGTCCCCAATCCAAACCCCGTCTGTAGTCACTCCAATTCAATCGTTCATTCATTAGTGGCGTTACAGCCCTTTGCTGGGCCCTGTCCTCTTCTTCAGTTTCGTAATCTCTTTTTTTTACACAAACGGTAGGACTCCTTTGATGGGGGATCAGTCCATCGGAAGGCCGCTACCTATGCACAAGACAGCACAAGCAGAATAAACGCACGCACAGATATCCATGCCTTGAGTGGGATTCGAACCCACGATCCCAGCGCGGCCACTGTGATCGGCAGTCACTTGTATACGTGACAGTAATTTTAATTTATGCATACTGTTCAGCAGTAAGAAGGACCAGAGCTGTAAACGGTAAGCATGAGAGCCGCTGTGTTGTCTAGCAGCAAGGAATATAAGCAACGTGGCCGGCCGGCAGATTGCTCTCCGGTGTCGCCTGGTGTTTACACTGACCTGCGCAGTCGGCTGTGTGCAGTTCTGCTAGTTTCCGGACGCACTAGGGAACCCCCCCCCCCCCCAGCAAGCCAGACAGAACTTTCTCCTCATTGGAGTTTAATGACGTCACGGAGGGCCGTGGTGTCTGACGTCATCTACCGCAATTAAGTCTGACGGCGCTGACAACATTAGAAGTGTTATTTTTGAAAACTTAACCGAGCATGTAATCATTGGTTTTCGTCATTTAAGAAAAAAAGGAAAGGTCTAACAAGGCAAGGTTTGCGTTTCTCAGCTTTTAGGCTGGGGCCACACGAGCGCACAAAATATGTCCGTTGTAACGAACGTCGTGACGTCCGTTGTAAAAATAAGCAAGAGGCGAATGCTACGCTTTCTTCTGGCTCCATTGCAGACAAAAAACTACGCACCGCATTCTGCAACTGTGTGGTGTCCTCAGCGACGTCTGTCATTAAGTACGTTCCTTGCAACGGATGCATTTTATGCGCTCGTGTGGCCAGCCTTAAGAGTTTAGAAGTTTACGTTTAGAAGCAGTATCGACGACGCAACCGTAGAAGGTCTCAGTTATTACTGTTGCATACATCCTGCTAAAAGAGTGCGCTAGTAGCTGCAACCTGTGACGTCATAGACGCACCAATCGGCAGAGCAGGTGTGCTGGCGGGGAAGGTGACACTGCCAGTGGACCCCGAGTGAGTGTCTGTATGTCAAAATGTAGCGAAATGTTCCTCTCAAGAAAGCAGTGTGGCGCCACCTCCCAGAAGACGTCTCTCTTCATAGTCACCGCCGTGAAAACCTCAAATCTTGCATACTGTTCCCCTGAACTGTTGTGACTGTAACGTGAACATAGCTACTCGATTACTCATTCGCGGCATAGAGCTGAGCCCTTCTTGAGAAGCCAAACAGGAGCACAGAGTTTTATGGAATCCGATGCTTCATTACATTGTTCAGAGGAGTCTGCCACAGGCCACTATCATCAGCCAGATGAATCCAGTCAGTACCACCCCCACCTAGATCTGTAAGGTTCATTTTAATACTGTGGTACGCCTGCTGAAAACCAGAATTAAGAAACCAGCAGAGGCAACCGTTGCTTGGGAGCGGCTCGGCTAATAGGGCCGTTGCTAGGCAAAGGCTCAGTAGCCGGTACGTGATCTCCGCAACAGACACGCTCGCAACAATAAAAGAACTGTTTGAGGCGATGTTTTCTGTGCCGTTCTTGCCGAGGCAGAATGACTGCGCTGGCGAGGACCAGCAGTAGCTGTAAACGACAGATCCATCCTCTCGTCAGAGAGGGTGCCCCACATCGAGAGACCTGAAACTGTCTGATAGTAACAAAAATTTTATCTTGGCTTCAGATGGGGCTTGACACCAAAAACAAACCAAACTAAACTATACGACTGACCCTCTGTCGTAACATAACCTGAGTGAGGTTGGGGTGAGGTGGCCGCCAGCCTGCGAGGACGTTAGCCCGAGAAGAGAGGAACGTCCGCTGGTGGAAGAAGTTATCGAGCTGCGCAGTGCAGACCGTGGCTGGCAGTAACCATGCGTTTATTATTATATCGATTTTTATGCAGAAACCTCTGCAACTTTTTCTGTAAACCTATCACAGAAAATGGTTCACTGTTTATTATTGTGGCCACTCATGATTATTTAAAAATGCGCAAATAAAATGTTATGAAAATACGGAATAACTTATGATTTCCCGATAAATGCAATTTCCCGGTTTCGAATTCAAAACAATATCTGTTGGCAATTTGGAAACACTGCCCCCACTAATTGTAACTTATACTTTGCCCTTTCTCTTGCAAGTCTTGTCGGCGAGGCTGTTCTGTATAAGCTCGTTACATTCGATGTGCCCAATCTCACGTACGTGTTCCTTTGCTTAAGGAAGTATAGGAGATGCTTAAAAATCGTACAAAATGGATGAAAATTGCACAGACCGTTCGTTGTTTTATTCCGAAATCTGTAAAAAATATTTTTACTCATTCCCAACCCGTTCAAAGTTATCGCACTTTCAATTTTTATTAAATTTACGCGTGATCTTATGGATGTTAGTCACCTCGTACATTATAGCAGATGAAAAGCATGGGAAAAAAAGGTGGTACCACGAGTTTAAAAAGTGTTTACACTTGTAATTTCAGCCCTAAGAAATACTGTTGCGTAATTACATTTACATTCACTGCACAGTTCAGGAGAAATTGATAATAACATTGAAACTTTGACTTTTACTCGATTTGCAAGATTGTAGAAATGTGGCAACATTGGAAACAGTTACAAAGTAAGGTAGCAGAAACTATAGCGAGTTTTCTGTTGAGCGGGTCTTTTCTCATACGCTCTTTTAGTCACTATTCTTCCTTACCAACGATAAGTTGCTTTCGGCATCACTGTAACAAAGAGAACTGTAGGTACGGTTGACTTATAACTGTACAACGCGCCAACTAAAGCTGTGCTCATGTGGGACCACTGAACTGCGCAAGGCAGCCAGCGAATGGAAAACTACAGTGTTGTCAAGTTTAATTCTTCGCAAAGAATATTTCAATAATCGAAATAAATAAAATTAAATCAATATTTTTCATAAGTATTATAAACAAAGATCATTTCATTTATATTAAAACGTGATTTTAGTACTATTTATAATAATCATTTATTAAAAATTAATCAAATTTTGTTTTGTCAGATAAGCGATTCAAAGAGCAGTCACTCAGAAGTTTTATAATGAGTGACATAAATGATAAATGTAGCCAAAAAGGCGGTGAAAATGTAAAATTGTCCCTATGCTTAACTAAGCACTACTCCATGAAGGCGTATGGGATGTGGATGGAAAGATCCATATTTTCTTGACTTCGGTACTAGCTGTAGGTGAGTGGTCAGCTTCACGCCCCGGCCGCTTTACCCACGGGGAGAGAGCCCCTCCCGTACCCATTGGATATGAGGTTGGGTGACCCCAGAGCCGGTCTGGACCACGCGGAGAAGAGAAAATGAAAGTGGTAAAATAAAAATACTCCTACATAAAAATTGATGACTCTTACCATCATGTCACATCTTCTGTACATCCTTAAGTTATGATGTGAACATGCTCCTGAGACCATGTTGCCAGTCGGTGCTGTTACACGGTGTGCGTGCGTGCGACGGACGGTAGGGTCAATCAGATTGCAGCTGCAACAAGCCGGTTCTAAGGAAATAACGCAGATCTTATGTCGTTCCAGGATCATCGAAGAAACGAGATGTCGGTCGGTCATCAAGTCCACTGAGCGACGGCTCGGCGTCTCACGCCATGACACGTACTTCGAGACCGCCATTACGTAAGTACATCTTCCTGTGCTCTGTGACTTAATTGGCAGCTGCTGGTTCGAATACTTGTCGTAGCGTTCTTAAATAATCATTCACACTCAGAGTCTGTTCAGTCGAATATCTGATTTATTTTTGTTTTTTTGTCGACTCTTGAAGTGTTTGCTATACAGAGTGTCCCAGGAGGAAAGGTCAGTATTCTGGGAGGTCATAGTATCGGTCCTCACGCTAAGCAAAAAGTGTATACAGGGTGTCCCAGGAGGAATGTGCCAAACTTCGGGAGGGTGTTCCTTATGTTAAAGTATGCCGATATAACCCAAAACACCTATGTCCAAAGTTGAACGGTTATGGAGATAATGGCCAGAGAAGTGTCAAACTTTGACCGGTGTTACACACTTGTTGATTACAAAATACATATTAAAACTGGCAGGAATATGTGGATTCTGTAATGTTAATAATGTACGTAACATCAAACTAACTTGTGAGTGACGGAAAGCCATAAAATTGAAGTACGAAATACTCGCTCGCCATGTCATAATTGTCCTTAGGTTTCCAAGCACTATACATGACACATGACTGGCGAGCGATGACGTAATATGGCTGCGCTATAACCCGACCACATAACTGTAAACGTACATTCACAGGAAATCTCTTTTGGAATTTCGTTTCCATTATCTCATGTGGATTATTATGGAACCACGTATGCACATTTCGTAAATTATTTACACCATCCAGGGTAAAAGACGCCTCATCACTGAATAAAATGACGCTTAACAGTTCGGGATGAACTTTTTATCCAGTGGCACAAATCCATACGCTGTGCATGGTCGCCTGGTTCCAGATGTTGTACCATTTGATCATGGTAAGAATAACTCTTCATGATGTAAAGTTTGCCACACCTGAATACATGATACGCCGATGCGAGAGGCGATTCTACGAGTGATAGACGCGGACTTCACTGAACAATATCAAGAATGTGCTCTCGTGTGTCTATCATTCGTACATCCTGCCTTTCAGAGTGCACAGAAACACTTGCAAGAGAACCAGTATCACGCAATGTCTGGTGAATTCGCGTAAATACACTTCGAGATGGAATCCTTCGATCGGGAAAACGCCTTTGGTATTCTTCAACAGCAGCACGTGCATTGCGACCGCAAAATCCACACACAAAATGCATATCACAATATTCCACGTGTGAAAACACAAGAGGCATTTCAGCAACTCATCACACAACTAATTTACCACCCATTCACGACCCCGCCGCAACGTAATATGTAGGCTCTGGTAGGTTGCGCATGAGATCACGGCTAGTGTGACATCACCACACTCAAGTACAAACAGATAACAGTCACAGCTGACTGTCCACAGTGCGTGGACCTGCAAGAAGACCACACTTTTCTCGGGCCATTATCTCCGTAACCGTTCAACTTTGGACATAGGTGTTTTGGGTTATATCGGCATACTTTAACATAAGGAACACCCTCCCGAAGTTTGGCACATTCCTCCTGGGACACCCTTTGTATATACATGCGTCCTCTTCCGAACGGTTTCCGAGATAGAGCTGTTTCACTGCACAGTACACAGTACACTGTTCAGACGAGGTGCACCGAGATAGAGCTATTTCACTGTACAGTGTACTGTGCAGTGAAATCGCTCTATCTCGGAAACCGTTCGGAATATGACACATGTGCATGCCTAAAGCGAGGCCACCTAAATCGTGTCATTTAAAGCAGATTGTAGCTGAATTTGGAGATTATATATTTTCAACTGACGGTAACATTTTATACTGTAAGTTGTGTGACGCAAAATTAGCGGCAGAAAAAAGATTCACGGTACAACAACATATCGGCCGCAACAAGCATATACGAGCACTGCAAATTTCGAACAAATAGAAATCTGTGCAAGTATTACTGCAAGTATTACACACAACAGTGTTCATTGGAGGGCGGAAGTAAGTCTCAGATCTGTGTGATGCTGTAGTGTCCGAAAATATTCCGCTTTGTGCTCCGAACAATGAAAAACTGAAAAATTTTCTGGAAGTGAAGTGTGGTCTTTCTATCCCAAACGAATCCACTATCTTTCCAAGTGCTACAGCAATATGCTGGAAATCATTAGGAATAGAGTGCCTGGGAAGAAGATTTTCGTTTCTGTTCATGAGACCTGCGATACGGAGGCAAACGTCTTCATTGGAACCTTGGAAATTGATGGACCAGGTGAAGTGTTTCTCCTTACGAGTGAGGTGCTAGAGTCCGTTAATCCTTCCACAGTTTGTGAACTCTTGGACAGGTCGACGTTTCTACTGTGGCCAGAGGGTATACGGCACTTCGTTGGTTTGCTTCTTGTGACCGATACGACCCCATATATTTTAAAAGGAGGCAAAGTCAATAAAGTCGTTTTATACGAAACTGGTGCACGTTACTTGCGTAGCTCATGCACTGCATAGAGTGACTGAGGAAGTGAGATCAAGATTTCCTCAAGTGGATGCTCTCGTGTCGTGGACGAAGAAGATTTTTGTCATGGTTCCAGCTCATAAAATACAATTTGAATCTATGGCTCCTGGTGTTCCACAGCCCCCGGACCCCGTCATCACAAGGTGGGGACCGTGGATCGATGCTACAATTTACTATTGCGATCATTTTCAGGCAGTGAAAAACATTGTATATTAAATGAAGATAGAAGATGCGAGGGCAATTGAAGCTGCTCAGGAACAGTTCTCGTGCAGCGAAATTGAAGGACAGCTGACCTTCATAAAGGCAGATTTCAGTTTCGTGACGGAAGGAATCAAATGCTTACAAGAGAAAGGAGCAGCGCTAGAAGATTCGCCCGCTCTCGTGAAGAAAATAGCCAGTGATTTGGAGAAAGTGTCAGGGGACATTGGCAAAAATGGTTGTCAAGAAAAATGAAACATGTTCTAGATAAGAGCTCAGGTTATGAAACATTATGCAGCATTTCTCGAATTCTGTCAGGAGAGTCCTTCAGCACTTTAAGTATTGAAGAGGAACGTACTGCTAGTGATTTGGTACACTTCAAGTACGCTCCCACTGTGTCTGCAGATGTGGAAAGGAGTTTCTCCAAGTACAAGAATGTGCTGTCGGACAGTAGGCGCTCTCTCACCATCGAGAATCTCCGCATGTTGACTGTCATCTATTGCAGCTCTGAATGAGGTGGCACTTAAATATTGGAATATATACCGTATACGTATATGCGCGCACCTGTATATATATGATAAGCGTTCCAACATGGTAGCAAATAATCGTATTAAAGCATTTAGCTTAAAATTCAAACATATACTCGTATTGAAGAATACGTTCCTCCGAAACGTCGGTTAACACCACATATACACGGTGCCAAATCCCAGAAGACTGCTTTCTTCATAGTCACCGCCGTGAAAGCCCCAAATCTTACATATACTCGTATTGCTTAATTTTCAACATAAGAACGAGGACGAACTTAGAAGAGTAACGATGATTTCTCAGTGTTAATGCAGATTAAAAATGCATTTTAAAACAATTAATAGATTTTCCATGACATGATAAAATTATGATGTTTTTTAACTTTAAGGAAATTTTCTGGATTTTTCGGCCATTTTATAGGTCATTTTAAAAATATTTTTAGGTCATGAAAATCCGTGCCCTGATCATCAGTAAATCGATTTGCAAGATTCGAAGTTCTCACAGCAGTGGTCTTCACCATGTACTTTCGGAGAAACGTATTGCCTCCGTCTTCAGGGTAGAAAAATAAGCCCATCTAGAAACCAGCGGAAAGCAAATTTCTTGCCCGGCTTGTACTTCGATCCTGAAGATGGAGGCGACTTGTCAGTCTTACAGGAGCAAAGTCCTCTGTAAGTACGTTTTAAGTTTCGCATCTGCAAGTGGGCACCGGAAATAGTTTGAAAATGAAATCTACTAACATTTCAATGAAAACGATTACGTCACTGATGACGCATCCACAGTTCCGCTGCATATAACGAAGCTGGTGCTGTCATCTCCCGGCACCGCCGTGGAGGCTATCTCAGTTTTGCAGCTGTTGTGGTCTGTGGCGCCATCGTCGAAGGTTGTTGGGCGGTGAAAATCCGAAGCATAACGACAACTGGTGGAGTCGGAATCTGTATGCAGGAATAAACGACTTTAAGAGGGGTTACCAACGTAGAAGTAACTTAGTGAACGATGAGAATGATGGTCTGCTTGCAGATTCCCACGACATTTTGAATAGGTGGAGGAACTACTTCTCTCAGTTATTGAAAGTACATAGGGTCAGCGATGTTAGACAGAAATACATACAGCTGAGCCATTAGTACCTGATCATCTAACCCTTTTGAGGTTGAAAGTGCTATTACAAAGTCGAAAAGGTATAAATCATGAAAGTTCCTTCAGCAGTTTCTGTGTTGTTGCACGCGGCCTGACAAGTGAACAGTTGTTTCTCAGTAAATAACCACACTTCATGCGACTTTCCGCTTCGAAGCCAGAAATTACTCGCTTTGTGTTCGATTGAATACTCAGCACTTGGAGAAAGGGACAATTTCCTCTGGGATGTGGAGACGGCTTTTCTTTTAGAAGTCTACCGACGTCCTGTTGCTGCTTGCTCTTCGATCCTGAGGATGGAAGTAGTACGTACTCCGACACTTTAATGAACATCTACCAAACTACACTGTGTCACCTACCAGAAGACTGCAGGCCAATTCTCCTGAGAACATCAGATCTCACGTTAATTAGCTTATCGCGTGTGGCAGCTTTAATTGAGCTGCACGTAAGGATTTTCCCACGCTGGAGGGATATAGCTATCCGTGGAGGCCCATAGGGTTGTCCCACATTTTCTGGACAATCGGCTCACAGATGGCGATCAGTTTGTCGGCCTTACGCGCTGTCCTTTACCTCAAGGAAGATTCCTGGTACTCATGTATGTTAGAGACTGAGTCGACCCCGTGGCTATAGTGCAGCTAGAAGGATTAGGTCAATTTGAAAAATTCAATGACTCATCGGGAATCGAACTCGCGACCTTCCAGCTTGCTGCATAGCGCCTCAACCAGTACGCCATCGCGTGTCCACACTGGAGGGATGCAAACCAAAATTAAATTTGCTTTTCGTCCCTCAGCTTAGAGTTTCGGGGGCATGACATGGGCTCAGACCGATGCCCTCTCCCCGCACCCCCCCAGTTGCTGCGCAGAACTCATGCTGATGTGTTGTGTTCGAGTTCGTCCTTCGAAAGGAACGAGGTTAGGGTCGGTTTGTCGCGGTGAGAACACTTGATCATCAGGAAAACGTGAATAATTAGTGAAAGTGAACAGATCGGTTTCATGACGGCAGGTGTGGGTCACGTGCTTGGAGGAAGAAGATCCATCAGGAGCGTCTGGTTTCTCCGGTAGATTTCACTTGTATTCTTTTCGTGTCTTGATTACCTGAAATCAGCAAATTTATGCATTCTGAAACAGCTCGTAGGTAGGTCAATTACGTCGCAGAGTTTGCGTGATGAGAAACCAGACCACGTTTGCATGAAGCTGCAGAAGTCACGTGGACAGCAGAAAGCGACTGTACTTCTGGATTCAGTGGTTCCAGCAAACGGGGTTTGCTTGCAGCGGTCCAGAAGCTGAGGTCGGCGTTGTGACGATCAGCATCTTCCCGGGATGAGGCCGTGTAGTCTGGTACAAACTTAACCGATGTTTCGGAAAAACATACTGCTTCTGTCTTCTGGAAAGCCTGAAAGTGGGTGGAACGTCGGTAAACTTCTTCAAGACTTAACGGCGTCACATATAAGAAGATAATATTCTGCCTATTTCGGGAAGTTTACTGTTTCATACGTGAAGTTAGGGTCAGAGTTACGTGTACTTTACGACTGGCGGTTTACGGCCAATCAGGTCGTCTTGGCGCCAAACCTCTTGAGATTCAAGACCAGATTTTTTCAACTGAATCCTTGCGGTCATAGTCCTTATGTAACAACCTCTCTTTTAGAAGGATGGGTCTGTCGTTTACAATTGCTACGGGTCCTCGCCAGCGCATTATCCGGTTAGAGTCACGCGGGACTAATAACCACATTTTACTGTCTCATATTCGAGACTCTCCAACCTGGAAGGCCAGGTTCCCGTATTTATGGCCCCCCCTTCCCAGGAACAGGGTGGCCCAGTTATACCTCCAGGCACTGGGTTTCCTTTTCATCTGCTTCTACGACTCGCAGGGCTACGGTGGAGGTATTCGAACCCGCCTCCACGCGGCAGTTTCAAGCCTAAATAATATATAAAAATTCAGTTCGTACCTCACAGGAAGCACATCACGTCTCCGCTACAATGAACAACCGGTTAATGCTGTTTAGGGAAATAATCGCTGTCCATTGTGAGAAGCATACGAAGCGAATAAATACACCGTGTGGCGAAAGTGCAGGATGTTTTGCTGTTAGAGCGGCCGCTGCGTGTAATTGTCGCTGTGTTTTGAAAGGCTGATGGAGATTTCTTGGCCGACACGCCATCACTCTGAGTGCTCGAACAGACAACTGACCGACAACTGAAGATGTTACCTTCGAGGATAACGAACTTTCAGCACTGAAAACTGGAAAAAGAGAAACTGGGCGGCTTAAGTGTGCCTTCTGTTCACAGCAGATGCCTGGACTGGAAGGAAGAGCGTTGCAGGCCAACATTCTCTATATGGACAAGGAGAAAGCGCGAACAACGTTTTATTGTTTTGTAAGGGAAATTTAGTTTCTCGTACTCTCCAGCACTTCGCAAAGCATTTTCGTTAAGTGATAAACTATTTGAAGAGTTCAGTATTCTGGGGCTATAACGCTGTGTAGTTCGGTATACGTCAACTGACGTTTCGGAGTAACGTGTCGCCTCCATCTTCAGTGTAGAAGAGTGAGCCATGCAAGAAACCAGCAGTAAAGAGGCGGCATATTACGGGTTACGTCATCGCTAGAAAATCTATTTTCACTATGTCAAGAGAAATAAGCGATTGTTACAGCGGACTGAAATACTAACAGCACAACACAACATCACTTCTGAAGCACCACACAGCGGTATGTTACTCTTAGTAATAACTGATTTCCGACGTCGTCCGTCGTTTGGCGTCCTGACAGGACACAGCGTCCCAGTGACTCAGATCAGCTGTTTCTAATGAACCCCAACTGAGCAGATGTCTTCCAAGCCTTACAGCTGAGGGTGGAAAGGGATCCGTTGTCCGAAACGCTGTGTTCTTTTCGGAATATCCGACGACGGACAGCGCCCAGAATCCTAGTGATACACGGCTACATGTTCAGTCATCATCATCAACAAACATCGCACCACTTTTTGACCATTAGTGACGCCCGCAGTTGAGACGGTATGCCTCTGTGCCTTACGAGTTTACTTGTATACTCAATTATTACATCATTGTGTGAGAAGTCGCCCATATTGGAGCCACAGTGTGCGCTTGCGCAGTTGTGATGTGAATATCCTCAGGTACGTCACGGCTAGGGCCGGAGTTCGTGGAACAATATCCTCTGCAAACTGTGCGCGTCGTGAAAGAGGTAAGGATGTAATACAGTAAACCTCGCTAACCCGGATCGAAATATGATAATTGCTGTTCACAGCTGAGTACATACATTTAAGAAGGCAGATGAACTACCTGTCTGTTCAGGCAAAACCTGACAGTTTCTTCAAACCTGCATCATTACGTTCAAAACAAATACAACTTCTGAGCCTTCTATCGATGAATAAATGTATTGTCTTTTTATAGTTTTTAAATAAAGGTTTACAATGGTATTTTTATTTATTTTCATCACCACTATTTATATAATTAAGTTTTCCATTTTTTGTTCTCTAAGTTTTCTTGTGTTTTAGGGCTACATTTTGCTTCACTAATCCGGATTAGCCGGATTTTACTGTAATTAAATTTGAAACAGCGTGTGAATAGGATACAAGGCAGTAGACTGAAAATTAATCATGGAGGGTAAAGAGGGTTAAGCTATCCTTGTAACAGGCTGTGAAGACCCATAGGATTTTGAGACGTCGAGGCTCCCACATCTTGTAGACACTCGGCTCACAGATGGTGAGATTGTCAGCCGGCCGCCCTTAACCCCCCAGGGAGATTCCTGGTATTCATTTCTGTTAAAGGCTGAGTCGACCTTAGGGCCATACTGCGGCTGAAAGGATTAGATTAACTGGCAAATGCAGTGACCCCATCGGAAATCGAACCGGCGACATTCCGGCTTGTAGAATAATGCCTCAACCAACTACGCTACCGCGTGCTCCAGTCGCGAATGGCAGTAGAGTCGTTGAAGACCCAGGAATAGGTGATGTGTGTTGTAACAGCGATCTAGCTGCTGACTGTCGACGAGGTTCATAGCAGTTGCTGTCAGATGTCTGCAGAGTCACGGAGTCTTGAGGGCAGCCTCATGAACTCTGGTCCACTGTACGTACATTACAAGATTCGTTCGTATGATCCTCAGAAAACGAGGGTGGAACTTTGCTAGAGCGCGTTAATCGGTTGACACTGGAGACGCAGTGTTTCCTGTGAGGTACAGATTGCATTTTTAGTATTATTTAAGTGGACTTCATACTTGAGAGAAATACGAACCCGACTTGCAGCCGATACCGTAGCATTACTCGAGTTATGTCTGTCGCGGAGACAGCCCAGACGTCTGGAAAACTTTAGCTAATGCCACTTTAGTAAGGGATTGAATCTCTGAGCATGGTTTGTTTTACAGTCTGTTGTGTGTTGCATCAGCTGGTGTGAGGGAAGATAAGCACAGTGAAATATTTGAAAGGTTGCTTCACAAGAGCAACTTTATATTTCTGACGATTGCACCCGAACTTCTGAACACCGTCGAGATAAGTTGCATAGGGCGCAGGGTCCGATACACAAGTGGAGTTGTGTAGGGTGCAGAACACATTTACTGAGCCGCCGGTATGTGTTGTGTAGTGTGCAGAACACATTTACTGAGCCGCCGGTATGTGTTGTGTAGTGTGCAGCACACATTTACTGAACCGCCGGTATGTGTTGAGTGCTGTGCAGAACCCATTCACAGAACCGCATCTTTGTGTTGTGTAGTGTGCAGAACACATTCACAGAATCGCCTCTTTGTGTTGAGTGCTGTGCAGAACACATTTATTGAACCGCCGGTATGTGTTGTGTAGTGTGCAGAACACATTCATAGAACCGCCTCTTTGTGTTGAGTGCTGTGCAGAACATTGGCCCTGTGTTTTTTATTATTATTATTTTGGCTGCAAATTATTTTTACCCCGTGACTTAATCAGTTAAGCATGACGTCAAGAAGACGTATGGGGGAGTGGAGATATAGCACCACCAGTCTTGATGTTTGCACTAGATAGAGGTGAGTGGCCATATTCACGCCCCGGCCGCACTAACCGAGGAGAAATTGTCCACTGGGTAGGCTGGGCGGGCCTCATGGAAGCTGTGGAGAAGAGAAAAATCACTAGCGTCTGCTGGGAATCGAACCCCGGTCTTCCAGCCCCGGGGCCCGTCGTTATACCAGCTGAGTTGTCAGAATTCACCCGCCGAGCAAGTCATGCTCTGTTACCGCACCCGGAACGGTTCATACGTTCGAGGAAACCTCCTCACCTGGGATGTGACATATTGTAGTCTGGTAGAAGTTTTTCGGTGTTTCGGAGCAAAGTACTACCTCTGTCTTCGAGGTCGCGTAAGCGAAGCAAGCAGGAGACATCCTGCAGTTAATGTTATGACGTGCACGTTGCTCCCCTTTCGTAACGACAGAAAGCAGGGTTGTCTGTTTTCTCCCTTTTAGCGCGTCCGAGACTTTACATGAAGTTATGCCATTAAACACCACTCCAGCGTCATGCTTTTTAATTCCCCACAGTCGGTATATGTTTATAACTTGCGGATGCGCGAACTTATGAGGTGGGAGCGCCTATTGCACCGCTTAATATATGGCAATAGATCATCGCAAAACTGGTACCGTCTGTTTAGGTATTCTCGTTGTAGACTGGATAAGAGTAGCATGGGGCCCATGCGTAATTTTCTTTTTGCTGGCGTTAGTGGAGAGCCGCTGGAGCTGAACATGTGGAATATTGGTACAGAGGTGAGCCGTAAATCAGAATGTTGTCTGTATGTCAGCTGCTGTGAACGCCGTGACGCTTCTAGAGTATACACGTATCTGCAACATTAGCGCAGTGAGCGCGACAGGTTGTCAATTCAGTTACTAGAGCGCTTGAAGGATATTGAAGTTTACATAAATTATGTTTTCGTTTATGTCGTATTTAAGATGACGTTGTTAGTATCTCGTTATGCAATGTCGAATGGAAGGACGATTAGCTCTAGTGAGTAATGATTCGGAGGGATTATCGAAGGAACTGGTCGTGGCCTATTTTGAGGAAGTAACCCGAAATTTGCATGTAGGGACTGGAGAAAGCCACGAAGAATGTCTGTCTTCGGATGGAAATTGAACCCTAGACTTTCCTAAGCAGGAGAGGTGACCACTGTGCCGCACCGTTCTCTGACAACAGCACCAATCAGAGTGTGTTACGTTTACCGTCTCGGAGTGGATGTGTTTACTGATGACGCTCCCGGGAAATCGGCTGTCCTGACAAGTTTCTCGTCGTTTTCCTCAGTCACTGTATACAAATTCTGGGATAGTGCCTCGATTGGGCCATAGTTGTTTCCTCCCAGATCCTTCCCACTTCGTCGCTATGTAGTGCAGCTGCCGCGGGCGTCGTGAATCACTCACAGAAATAATGAAAATGGCCGAGAACGATCCCACTCATGGGTCGTTGTAACGCAAGTTCCTCATTATGTAGTTGTCTCTAGCGTGCTGTCACTTCCTTCCTCCAGGTTCCAAACATTGTCCTCGACCACGCTCTGTCTTCTGGGATGTGACGCCGTGCAGTCCACTGAAAGTTGTGGCGGAACATGTGTCCTATAGGCGACGAACAGTCCCCGAATTTGTAGGCACACAGGTGCTGCAGCTTTATGTGACATGTTGAGCGTCACATTTTTGCTTAAAATGGCCGATACTATGACCTCCCTGGAGCACTCTGTATATATGGTGGGGGCGGTGAGACTGAGTCCACTTCACTTGTTATATCAGCGCCGGGTCATCATTTGCCTGGCAGGGTTGGAACCCGGGCCGCCGCGGTGAGAAGCTTGTGTTGCGTGTGTCCGTTCCCTTACACCAGGCGGGCGCTGCTTGTCGCTCTGCTTCAGCGATAATTATTATTATTGTTATTAATTACTCATTTCTGATTATTGCAGCGAAGAACGGCGTTAGCGCGACTACTGTTGTCAACATGAAGACACCGACAACCCGCAAGCAGGCGTCGCGACGCATTACTGCCAGCAGCGGACAGAAGCCTGCGCCATTGAGGGGTGAGTTGAGTATTGTTGCGGGGTGCTGCAGTGCCAACGGTGAGGGTTCATATGCGAGCCCCTTTGCGTTGGCTGCGTTCTTCTCTGCGTTATGAACACGACAAGCTACGGAGATTTTTCCTTTGTAATGGTGGAACTTTACATAAGGAGTGGATCTTCTGGTGTGTAACGGCGTGAGCCAGACGTTTCGGAGGAACATATCGCCTCCACCTGTACTGTTGAGCAGTAACCCAAGCTCAGCTGGTATTTTGCCTGGCACGCACTTCGACCCTCAGGATAGAGGCGGTATATTTTTCCGAAACTTCGGGCTATCTTCGAGCTACACGGCGTTACGTCCCTGTTACGTTACGGCCGTGCTGTTCATAGTCACCGTCGTAAGGACCTCAGATCCAACAAGAACTATTTGTTCCGCTCTAGGAAATTTGTCGAAATGTTTTTACGAGTAGGTCCTTTGGTAGGCAGTGTATGAAACATATGTCACTTGTCCTGTGAGCGTGCATGCATTCCTTGTTCAGAACCGCTGGCCCAGTGGTTGATAGGAGGAACATAGACCGAGCGTGTTCGAGAAGAGGTTGCTGAGGGGAATATTTGGACCGAAGAGAGATGTAGTGACGGGAGGTCGGAGAAAACTGCTTAATGAGCTTCATAACTTTTACTCTTCTTCAAATATAATTAGAATGATCAAGTGAAGGAGGGTGAGATGGGCAGGGCATGTAACACGATTGGCGGGGAAGAGCAATGCATATAGGATATTGGTGGGAAGGCCAGAAGGAAAGAGATCATTAGGAAGACCAAGACGTAGGTGGATTGATAATATTAAAATGGATGTTGTGAACACGGGAATGAACTTTCGGTTTCCATAAGATGTGTGGGAAGTTCGTGAATAGCAGCACAACTGGCGGCTTCTCAAGAAGGGCGCAGCGGCTCTGCTGCTCTCCTGCAGGGGTTGTTAATCGGATCAGCGCTTGATTGCAAGTGACGACTGTGCTGACCTGTCGACACTGCTGTGGGGACGTGGGGCCCAGATGAAGCACACATAACTGGGCTGTACCTTCTTAAAGCTAATTTTATCAAATTTGTAAGAATTTCTCTAAGCAAACACGAGGCCCAGATTTCTCTTACTAGTAGTTGACGCCCCGCCCGTATCTGATAAATTTTATTTACAGTGATCTACTTGTAAACATGCTTTTAAATGCAATTTTCAAGGCAGGTACAGGGGGGCTGGTGGAGTCCAGAACTTGTATGGACGTTGTGGAGTATGGAATGTTTGCCTCTTCCAGGAATTGAACCCCCGGCCGTTGCGGCCGTAGCCCACCGGTATGCCGATTGAGGTACCCCGGCTGAAATTTTATAAATGAAGACTTCATTAGACCTCTAAATATGTATATATTCCAGTTCATATGTTCTGCATGATTGTAGCATGTAGAGCCATTACTATGGAACGACCACGAGATAAGCAAATATACCATAGCTGTTTCAAGGCAACGGCTCGGTAAACACATTCCCGCGGCAATGAATACGCATGCAACTGTTGGAAACGGTGTTTTCTACTCAGTCCGTGCAAAGGGGTCCTAAGGAGGACAATTGAAGCAAGATAGTTCGATTGGAAGGGAGCCGTCGTTTGGAAAGTTCTTGAGTCAAGAAGCAGAGGAATAGCCGTTGTTAGGAGCCGTTACGAGGACACGGCTAATGAAGACTTCAGCAGACTGAGAACACTAGTCTCTGTGCATCAGCGATTTGTAAAGTGTGAATTAGCGATAGCACTATAGTTACTTGTAGTTACGATCTGTAAGTGTTCAGTAAATGCAATTACCAATCCAAACCCCGTCTGTAGTCACTGCATAATACGTGTACGTGACAATATGTTTGCTCATCATACACAGAACTGCAAGGTGAAGTTGCGTCTCTGTATCATCAGTCCATACAGTTCTAGTCTTCAGTCATGAGTTGTCCTGCTTCTGTGTGTATTGCCATCTGCTCTGCATGGCACTCTTCTTGTCAAAGTGTCACGAATGAGGTGATAAAATGAGGGATGGTGCCATCCCTCTGTGAAATTATTGGTTGAAACTGGTTCCATAGTTCTGGTGGGTACCTGTCAAGTCAGGCAGAGCTTCGGGTGAAGAAAGGAGGTCAGAACACGCGGGAACTTCCTGTGGTGTGGACTTCTGTTTTCAGTTCTCCCCTGTCAGGAGTCAGGCGGGCACTCACAGGCCTGTCTCCTCAGCTGACCTGAACATACTCCGTCTGCGTGCGCAGCGTCGACCTCTGTTACGAATAATGTGTAGCCATTATTTCGGCTAATAAACCGCAAGGGACATGCTGATAGTGCCAGGAATTTATGACAACAAAAATAAAGTATTTATTGCGGGGGGGGGGGGGGATAACAAACAAAAGCTGGGTGCAGCAAGCAATATGTGGCAGTTCGGTGAGAAGTCACTTTGGACGAAACGTTCCTTGCGTTAAAACCTCTGCGCCTGACGTCCTCAGACTCCATGATATTGTAGCAACCCCCGACAACCTGAACATATGAATATTATGTTGCTCTATGATAGTTGTGTTTGTGATGTTGTACCCGCGGCCGTAATTGAGAAGAATGTTGGGCCCTAGGGGCAGGGGGACCAGCGTCTCACATTCTTTTTTGTTTAAGCTCCGAATACAAAATTTCATGGAAATCTCTTCAGTAGCTTTGCAACTTGAGGACGGACAGCCCTGTGACGCAGCACACGCAGTTTCCCGAGCCTTCACTCCGACACGCCAGAGTCGGGACATTCGCGCGGGACAGGGGGCACAGGAAACGGAAGTCGCGCTGCAGACGGTGAGAAGGGAGTGGCCTCAGGGTTTCTCAGCAAACTGATTAATCCTGTGGATACTGAAGTTCCTCCGCGTGATGTGTAAGGCCGAGTTCCTACCTCAGTGCATCTCCGTTGCGAAGACCAACCGGTTAATGTCTCGTAGGGAAATAATCGTTGTTTATTGTGAAACACGAAACTATACTCTGTGGGCGAATCAGGAGTTTATTTTGAATATTAGTATAGGTGGTACAGACAACTCAAAACCTGATCCAGGAGGAAATTAAAAGGAGACTGAACTCGGGTAATTATTATTATTTTACTGCAATTGGGTGTTCACCCGGTGGCAGTAGAACTTACACTGATACAGACAAGGAAAGTCTATAACATAAGGGAACAATACAAAACAAAATACATACAATGAACAAGGTCCGCTGCCTAAAAACATAGAAATTAGAATATTGTCACGTGTTGGGTATGTCACGCGACAAATAACTTCAAGTGGGTCTCGGATTTAGCGAATCTTTATCGGACACTCACACTTACACACCATACAATTATCACCACTTGCAGTGTCACTTGACTTCTGGCCCAGTACTCCAATGCGACGTCTCAGCTCTCCTTTGCCGTGGTTGGATCTCAACTGCCTGTGGCGGCGGCTTTCTGAAGACTGTCTTCTTGCTGTCTTCTGTCTCTGTAGCTCTCGGCTTATGTAGGTGTTCTGCGGACTGGATACCAGACACCATTCCTCACTGTTTCGTTTCTACTGTCCGCTGTTACGTAACGGGCGCAACGAACTCTGTAGTTCATCTCCGGGGAGACGCGTCCGTTGCTTCGGGAACGCTCCTTATAGATTACACCGGTAACGCGTTTCGTCTCACCCGCTGTTACTCAACGACAATTCGTTGCTACGATCTGTCGCTGCGGGAGCTCCACAGTTTCCACGTATTCGTTGTCGTGGAAGTGTCCGTTCCGATTGTAGCGGTTGTCGCGGCGATGGACGTAAGGTAACGCGTCACAATATGTAGAACTATAATTTTGCCTGTTATTCTGTATGGGTGTGAAACTTGGTCTCTGACATTGAGGAGGAACACAGACTGAGGGTGTTTGAGAACAGGGTGTTGAGAATATTTGGACCGAAGAGGGATGAAATGACAGGAGGTTGGAGAAAACTGCATAATGAGGAGCTTCATAACTTGTACTCTTCTCCAAGTATAATTAGAATGATCAAGTCAAAGAGGATGAGGTGGATAGGGCATGTAGCACGAATAGGGAGAAGAGAAATGTATTTAGGATACTGGTGCGAAAGCCAGAAGGAAGGAGACCATTAGGAAGACCAAGACGGTGGGTAGATAATATTAAAATGGATATTAGATAGGATGGGGTGGTATGAACTGGATTGATTTGACTCAGGATAGGAACCAATGGAGAGCTCTTTTGAACACAGCGATGAAACTTCGGGTTCCATAAAATGCTGGGAGTACTCCATAAAGGTAGTTATGTAGATGGTTCAAATAGCCTGCAACTAGTGCCGAGGCCAAGAGAACGTGGATCTATACATCCATTCTCCCATACGCCTTCGTGGCGTAGTGCCTGTACTTTGGAGGGCCAACAGAAAGCAGCACAAGCAAGGTACGAGCGACGTGGTCCTGTACAGTTTTTCATGGCGGAAGGTGAGCTGCGTTGCAACGGGGCCTGCCTTGCTACCTTCACGTGCGCGGGGACGGAACACGCGTGACCAAGACGAAACAGAACGCAGTTTTACTCGTTCAAAGAAATTAAATCATTTTGTGTGTGACATTTTAACAGGAACCAAATTGGTTTAACCCCCTAGAGCCCAGTGGTAACTACGTGTATCAAAACTCTTAATTCTGACCGCAGTGTGCATGTGTATGTTTCCTATGAGGTACAAAGTGGATTTGTATATATTAGTTAGAACACACTTCGTCTTCAAAGGGTCATTTGCAGACCTGGTACCCAGTAAAGTATATTTCATACATACCTGACGATGGCCCTGCATTTGCATGAAAGCATGAATTAGGTAGTAATGGAACCAGTAACTGTGAAGCTGCGTTGAAGGCTCTTGTGTGTTTGCCAAGTAAAGAAGAGTTGCTCTAGTGTCATTCGAAGTGAGCCATTGACTAGCCTCAGCAGCTCATGTACGTAAACACACCCACCCACACAGCAGCAGCCATACCGCGTGGCCACTAATTAACAACAGATCACCAGACAACATCAAAGAGCAAGGAGTTCTGTGAAGAAATAATGCGCCTACTTTCCTTTGATGCTTCACGGACTGCATAGAACACGAGGACAACAATGTTTCTATAGCATGCGTATTCGTTACCGCGGAAACGTGTTTACCGAGCCGTTGCCTAGCAATGGTAGGGAGGTATCAGGGTAAGTGCGCTAACAACAGAGGAACTATTGGGGGCTGATGTTTTCTCTGCGGTCTGGCCCAAAGTTATGGCTCCACTAATCTTTCAGGAATTTCATTCCCTGTGGAGGCGCGTCCGAATACCTCCACCGTAGCCACCCTCTTCCTGGGGGATATAAATACGAGGACCTGACCCTCCAGGTTGGGAAGCCTCGAATTTGAGACAGTAAGAATGTCACGAGTCCCACATGACTCGGACCCCAGAATGACTGCTTGCAGAGGATGCTACATAAGGACTATAATCTCAGGTGCTCAGTTTAAAGAATTACTAGTCGTGAGTGTCAATGGGCTTGTCGCCAAGAGTTTACGGGTTATGCAGTTGGAGGTCAGTTGTTTTGAAGTGACTGCATTTTAGTCAGATGTCGACACAGTTTGCGTTCAAGGTTCTGACTGGAGAGACACAGGCGACGCCTGCCGTCGTCACGTGCCAGTTAACATGGCGTATGCCACTCCATGTATGAGAAGGCTCGGTTCCGCTCTGCTGGTTGAGCTGCCGGTAGCAATGACCGCCGAGCGGCCAATATGGAACAAGTTGCCGGCGAAGGAATGGAAAGTGTGACGGTTGCTAGCGAAAAAGAAAGCTGCGAGCTGTGCTGACTGCTACTCTAGTCCGGAGCTCCCTACAAAGTGGGTGCATCAATGGGACCGCTGGGCAAGATAGCTTCGTTCTTCAAGAATGTTCCATTGGAACATAACAGGAAAGGCAATGCTGTTATGTACAGCAGTGTAGGTGCCACGTGCCAGAGGCGGGCGCCCGGATGGTCTTCACTGCGGCTCCATCGTGGCTTCAGGGGTGAGTGCCTCACTGTTCGGCGGCATGGGGGGTTGATCAAAGTCATTACATACACACTGTCACATACAGTCATTGTAGACAGGATTTTTGATTGGATATTGGATTTATTGACCACTTTAACACTACTCGTATAATTATAGCGACATCGCTGATTTTCACATTGCACACTTCACTAGAGCACACGCCAAGTCTTTTCCAGCCAGCGGTGTCTTCACTAGGCGTTTCCTGGCAACGGCATCTAACAATGGCTGTCGCCCTGCTTTCGACCTAAGGTCCTCTGTAAACATTGCAACATATTTTACATAATTAATTGTGTTCGGCGGTATGGCGTCGTATGTAATGCTTTCTGCACGAACCTTGTGGGCAAAATGCGCGGATCTCATTATGAAAGCAGGTGGCGCGCGCAGTAACCATCATGATAGTGCGCCACCAGTTGCGCCGCATGTAATGTTTGCTCAGAAGCCTGCGCTACGGGGTGCGCAGAAGTGAATTTTAGGCCCTTTGATTGAGGTGGTCGTCAGTGAACGGGACTGAACACGTGGAATGCTTCTGCAGCGGAAGTGCTGTTTGTTGGGGTTCCGCCCGGCCCCTAGAATGAACGAAATTAAAGAGACTGTTCGACAGAACTTAATGTGCCTTGTAGTTTGGGTGCTGTCACTATATAGCTGATGGTTATGCATGTTTCGGCCAATATGGCCATCGTCAGGCGTTAAAATCTTTTTCATGAGGAAACTGCTGTCTTCTATTGTTAATATATGCAGGCCCCTTCGAGGCGCTTGCGTGTTGGAGTTGATGCGTTGTGTTCTTCTTGCGTGGACTGCATTCATCTGTCGCCGTGACGTCGCTGCTCTCTCACGGTGGCATAGGCGTCTATCTAGAATATACAATTTATACGGTTCATTTCCTTCCCTGTTTCCTGCCTCGGACCTAATAGATAACTCCGGAAGATAGTGTAGAATTTACTCCATATTCGTACTAATAATATATACGGTGGCTGTGCTCGCTAAAGTGGCGTGTAAGTACTGAGGACATGGGTCGACTTCCCTAACGCTCCAACCCTACTGACTTACTTTGCAATTTTCTCTACCAGTCCAGCCCTTCTCTTGGCAAGAATGTTGCTGATAACGTTGGCTATCCACAAGCGTTCGGGCAGGTTGGCACAGGCCATGTGGGCCTGGGCGAGAACACATCTCGACTTCTTGCCGTGGCCTGAGCACAGCGGAGGAGCGGTGTGAGGCTCCCGAGCTGCTGCTAATTCAGTGTGTCGCGTGCTCCAGAACGGGCAGCGTCTTGTGCAGAATGTGTTTCATGTGCTGTCGCGATGTTATGCTGGGTTCCGGAAGGGGTAGGGCGAGGTGAGTAGTTATGTGCACTTGTAAAGGGATAGGGCAATGTGAGGTGATTGTGTGCACTTGTGAAGGGATAGGGTGAGGTGAGGAGAGAGTGTACGCTTGTGAAGGGATAGGGCAATGTGCGGTGATTGTGTGCACTTGTGAAGGGTTTGGGGCGAGGTCGAGTGAATTGTGTGCACATGTGAGGGGGTATGGCGAGGTGAATGGATTCTATGCGCATGTGAGGGGGTGAGGCGAGGCGAGTGGATTGTGTGCACATTTAGATGATGTCGAGTTTCTGAAACTCTGATAATCAGTTTCCAACTGAAGGTCAGGTTTTCTGTACTTTTTTAGTTCTGGACGGGTTAGCGTTATAGAGTTTTAGCCTCTTGTTTGTATGTTGTTATATAACCAAGGAAGGGGAGAACGCAGAGAATTACAGTGAAAATTGCCCGAAGTAATAATAGGTGATTCTCGGCTCGAATTTCGGGCTGGGCACCCGATATCCTGCCCGACGTTTCATGTGATTATCCTCACTCCCTCCAAGCGTATGCGAGTATAATGCCTCAAATTTGGCCACGATCACTTTTAGCAGCCTCTGGCTTGTGTCGTTAGAGCCCCGTGTCCGGGACAGTGGGAGACTGAACTGAATGAAAGTTTGACACTTTGTGTGGGCTCGGTAACGTTCGACTGGTGGGATTTTATCGGGCTTCCAGGTTCAGCGCGGCACCGCAAATACTCGCTTGCGAGAGAATTCTGCTGAGCGGAGCGGAGCGGAAGTACTCGCGCTTCATTCATTTGTAGTTCTGTTCTTTTTTTGAGCCGAATTGAACGCTCTGTAATCGCGGAAAGTCGGATATAATTTTGCAGAACTGGAGGTCATGTCCATAAATCGTGCGTGGGCTTTTTAATGCATGATTCTTGAAGTGGAGATCTGGCAGGCTCAGCGTGACCTGAAGTCACCTGAAGCTTGGAAGTGAGCCAGCCAACCAGTCGGTAAGGACGTGAGCACAAAAGTTGAGGAAGCTACTGCGTTGAAAGCCGTTACCAGGCAACAACCGGTGAAGACACAGCATACTGAGAAGACTTGATGTGTGCTATAGTGAATTGTAGAATGTGTGAAATAGCGATAGCGCTATTGTTACGGGTACTTACGGATCTGCAAGTGTTCAGTAAATCCAATTACCAGTCCAGATCCCGTCTATTTTCACTCTGTCACGTGATAATGTTGTTATTTTGAAGAAATTCAGTCTCTAAAGTGTTAAACCGTGCCTCGTTACTTGAGGGGGCTTCAGTCTAACAAGAATTCGGATCCTGTGTGGATCACAGTAACCGCGAGAGTCTCTGGCCGCCATGTTTGTCCTTCAGCCGAGCGCCATGACATTGTAAGTTAATTTACTGCTGTTGTAGGAATTCTGTTCATTTAAAGATGTTGTTATGTGTGAGCCCCCAGAGCATTTGCAGCGGTTCCCCATAATTTACTGTTGTTATAGGAATTCTGTTCATTTAAAGATGTTGTTATGTGTGAGCCCCCCAGAGCATTTGCAGCGGTTCCCCATGTAGGGGTGAGCAACCGAGCTTTAACTACAGAGTTATATTATTTTAGCGTCCTTGTGCACATGACCCTTCTTCCCCGGTGGCGAATCTAGGATCATTCTGCCGGACAGCTAGCGAGCGAGAAGCTTCGAAGCTCCAGTTTCATGTAAATAAGATCCAAAGGTGCATAGAAAACACGCTTCATTCCTGAAGAGGGGCGCCGAGTAGCCTGACAGAATTTTAACCTCACTGGCGATTCGGAGTAACGTATTGCCTCCATCTTCAGGCTCAGAAGTAAGCCGAGTAAGCATTCAGCAAACAGTGTTGGTTTTACCAGAATACATGGCGGCAGCCTTCTGTATAGTGACAGTTCGGTTCAGATGGCAGCCCCGGAAACGTCGCTGCTGTCGTTTAGTATCAACTTGTACGAACATTCATTATTACTCGTGCCTTGGAAACCGCAAGGCTTGCGACCGAACCACAGTGTGGTCCTGAGAAGTGCGTCGCAGTGACTTCGGTTCGTGCCCAGGCCTCACAACATTTATAAAGCCGTGACGACATGAATTTGCATGAGCAGTAACGTGATATTCCTCAGTCTATCCATGCAAATGCAGAGAGTGACACAGCCTCTTCCTTCCGCATACTTATCCTTGAATCGACTTATTATTTGACACTGTAGTGTCACGTGTATGAGTGACTGTAGACGGGTTTGGGTTGGTAACTGGATTTATTAAACACTTACAGTTGGCAACTACAAGTAGCTGTAGTGCTAACGCTAATTCACACACGTTACAGTTCATTACAGTGCGTACGAAGTCTTCTCGGTCTGCTGTATCTTCACCGGTTGTCACCTGGCAACGGCTTCCAACGCCGTACCTTCCTCAGCTTCCATATTTACGACCTTCCTGGCCAGCGACTGTCTCACAACTCAGTGTCAGGCTGGCGCTCATCTCACTGCCGTCTGAAGACTCGCGTAATCGCAGCTGCTCCTCATATAGCCTCGGCATGGACCGCATAGAAAACACCTCTCCCAACAGTTCTGTTGTTGCGTCACATAGCTATCACACGGATCGCATAAAGAACAACATTTCCCAGTTAGTCTATTATTACATGTTACGAATTTGTTGCCTAACAACGGGCGTGTTTACAGAGCCTTTCTCTAGCGACGGCTGTCTGTGCTGCCTTCATACGTGTAGTCCTTGCATTATGCCACAGTAGTATCAGCTATTAAGAGTGACATTTAATGTGTAAAGCACAGTGGTTCCTGTATGCATGCATGCGTATATATGTACCACTTTTAACATTCATAAACTCTGCATTCTGCCCACAGAGTGTGTGTTTCGTATGATTCCAACAAACAACGATTAACCGTCTGGTCTCTGCGGTAGAGAGCAAGTGTGTTCTCTGTGAGGTAGGAACAGGGTTTCCGGGTATATTTGCAGTTGATGTCAGGCTTCAAAGTACTCAGGGAGCAAGAAATGGTTGACTTCGTGTGCCGAGTGCCGGCGGAGTCTGCAGCCCGCTGTACAGCATTCCCGCACACAGCTGCGTGACACTTGGCCTTACAAACAGCAAGCAGAAGATTCATTGGACAGACGTGTGTGACGTCATGCTTCCTGATAGCTGTTTGTAGGTCGGAGCGTAGGCTGTTTCTTAACAATATTCGGGCAGTAGAGACGCGAAGGTTCGTTACCGTGCTCGCAAAAGCCCGCTGCTGGCTTCTGTCATGAGCCAGGTGAATTCATTTCACACCTTCCCGCATTATTTCTCTCAAACCCACTGTAATGTTATCCTACCATCTATGCCTAGGTCTTCGAAGAATACTTTCCAGGTTTTCCAACCACATCTTGTACTGATTTCTAATCTTTCTGATGCATGCTACACATCCTGTCCCTCTTATCCTTCTTGAGTTTTGTCCCAATAATATTGGGCAAGAATACAAATTCTGTAGTTTCTCGTGCAGTTTTCCCATCCTGTTACTTCCTCTTAGGTCCAAACATTCTCCTCAGCAATCCTGTTCTTAAACACCCTAAGTTTGTTAATCTGCGATATTATTCTATCTCAGCACGACACAGTCCATTCGAAATTTAAGCAGTCCGATTCACGTTAATAAGGAATTTACGATACAAGTGGTAAGTTTAATATGGCACCAAAGAGGGAAACCGTTGTATTGCAAAATTATATGCCTGCAACCTCCTCCAGCCGTGTCCCCGTGTGGCAGGCCTTCCCGCATTGTGCACATTTCCCTCTTCGTGCTTCAGATCGCACAGGCGCGAGTCTGGGGAGTTGGTCACTGTTCCCCTATGCAGGGCAATGCACTTCCGCCGTACCTTGTTGGCGAAGCTTGTATTTTATATATTGTGACATTGCGCTATGGAGGACATCGCCTCCCCCGCCAGCGGTGACGTAACAACATCGTGCGCTGTCGCTACTACGGTAACAGGCCAGTCAACATTCCGCCCCCCTCCCCCGCGGCGACGTAGGGGGGGATGCAGCAGTCGCGCAAAGAAGAACCGGACGCGTGGTTAGAAGATCTTATGTGATAGCGCGCGATAACTGAGAAGTCAGCCAGTGAAGACGTATTGTGTGCTGTAGTACAGTTATATTGGGAGTGTGTAATTAAGGGAGACTTGTATAACTACGTGAAGACTAGTGAAGATAGTGTGAAGAGATTTGCGAGTAGGGTTTGTAAAGTGTGTAAACCCGCAACTGTGTTATAATTAATTGTAGCCAAGACCTGTAGGTTGTTAAATAAACCAATTAACAATCCGAACGGCGTCTTCAGTATCAATATATATATGTTTACGATCTAGAGACGCGCCGTAGAACAGCGCTTCCCAAACTCTTTGATCCCGCAGCCTCCTCCCCAAAATCCGATTCAAACATTTCAACGCCTCCTCCAACCCAGCAGCGGAAGTACTCCTTTATTATATGCTCATATATGTATATGTATACTGTATTTACTAAGTACTAATGAAATATACTTTTCGCTTTAAAAAGATAATAAGTCACTTATGAATATGTTTGGCATATAGCATGATAGCGAAAATTCTTCCTTTTGCACTATATACAAGCCCTCTGTCAGTACAGGCTTTGGAAAGCAGATGATGCCTATCTTACGTACCTTATGCTACAACGGCAGTTTAGTCACTTGAACGGTCGTAAGCTTCACCACCGCCAAGTTTAAGCCTCTTATATTTTCTATGTCTGGCTTCGCCTTGTCCTATACTTGAGCATGCTCATTCTTATGATTTGTATGACTTCTGCTTCTTGCCTTCACGATTTTGTTATCTAATCGTATACACACGGAAGGTTGAAATTCGTGTACAAATCGCGGACCAATTTTCACCTTCGAAAATTTCCAGTGTTGCAAAGAACCTTGTTTTGTGGGCGCTTCAATCTTAAGAGGTAGGTGTCTGCCGCTAATTCCCAGGCAGGACAAGCGTAAGTCCTTACTGATCTGATCAGTGACTTATTGAGGGCTAGTTTAATGTTTGCGTTTAAACGCTCGTTTTTAAATAGGAAGTAGATTCTAATAAATGCTCTGAAGGCCTTGGCTTCAGTCATTTCTATGTGCAATCTACATTTAATCCTCTTATCGAAGATTACGTCGAGATACTTTATATGACTGAGGACTGAATTTATTACAAATAATATATAACAGTTGGGCTCGTACCTCACAGGAAACACGTTACGTCTCCACTACAAAGCCCAGCCAGTTAATGCTGTTTAGGGAAACAGTCGCTGTTTACTGTGAGAATCATACGGAACACACACATGCACTATGTGAGCGGAATGCAGAGTTTTATTATGTTAAAGCGTGTGGTAAATATAGTAACCACTGGGCTTTAAACGGTTAATATGCCTCAGTGGGATAGATACCGTCCAGTGACGGTATTTGTCAGTAGCTGTGTTGTTCCGACACACCTGTCCAGCACATTGTTTTGGAAGGCGAACAGAGATGCGGGCTGTAGGCAGTCAGCAGACCTTGCGTTGATTGGTCACTTAGCTGTGGAGGGGCAGATGGAAGCAGAAAGAAAGTTCTGGCTGCTAGGATGCGAACCGTGAAACCCACATCTGAATTCAAGTCACGCATCGCCGGTGATCCAAGTTACTTTAGTCCAGTTTTTGATACATTTGAAATAACTTCTCTGCCCTTGGCTTTGTCCCGCCTAGGGCTTCCTCAGTTTCAAGGGTTCAGTTCCCACAATAGTCTGCTCTCCCGGTTCGTCATCTTCCAACATTGACCTTCCACAAAGCACTTTAAGCAGGCTGGAGTTTGAGGCTATCACAGCGGTGACCGAACGCTGGCTACTCGCCACCTCTGTATAGCGGAACGGCCACAGCTGTTTCCTGATCTGTATGTTTTAATGCCGTGCTGAAGTCTTGCATGACGAGCTATCACCCCGACACAACCCCCTAAGCGAAACGACCAGATTATTCGTGTACCATATCCCCTCTCTTTCGACCTGTCCATCGGAGCCCTCGAACCTCTTCACTGCCGCGAACTCGTGAGTGCCTTCACGCAGTATCGTATTGTCACGTGTATGAGTGTGACTATCGACGGGATATGGAAGCAATTACAGCGCTACTGCTAATCTTCGCAATTCACAAATTACCACAGCACCCGCCAAGGCTCTTCCAGCCTTTTTTTTTTTTTTTTTTTTT
>NW_019724742.1:5909292-5916262 GCF_002891405.2 Cryptotermes secundus
TTCTGTGGCTCCACAATATGCAATTGCATAAAAACGTAACGTTCCTGCCCGAACAGCGACATTCTCCCCGTCCCCTTGTCAGTACGTGCGGCCGCTATGGGTGTTACAGCGATGTGCAAGTGTTGCGGCAAAGCCACTCTTTCTTCTTCCTGTGTGTGGCGATACGTTAAGCGATATGGGAGTCGGTATAGAGACCGGCTACGGGCTGAACGGCCAAGGAGCCGCAGTTCGAGTTCCTCTAGCCGCCAGATTTTTCTCCGCTCCACGTCGTCCAGACCGGTTCTCCTATCCGGTCGGTACCGGGGTCTTTTTCCTCCGGGATGAAGCAGCCGGGGCGTGAAGCTGACCACTCATGACTAGTGCCGAGGTCAGGAATACATGGATCTATAGTAGGTACATCCAACTACCCCATGGCGTAGTGCTGAATTAGTCAAGAAGAAGGACAACTTGAGCTTCTCCTATAGCCATATTGGCTGTCTATGAAGGATACTGTGTATAAATTGCATTTGATATTCATAACTCCTTGTTTGTGACAGTTAAGAACAAAAGCCACTCTCACTGTGTTGCGGGCCTTTAGCCCCGTCGGAAGTTAGTTCATGTCAGCTGAAGTACATTTAAGAGCAATTCCGGCCATCTTGGCTGCTGCTGCTGCTGCTGCACAGGAAGTGCGGGCGATTCCATCTTGCTTCCGCTGATTATGTTGCCCTCTCTGACGAATCTCCTTGTGAAGCTTCATCAAGAGAACATTGCACTGGAGTGGGTACCATTCCTCCATCCTATTCAGGAGGTCTAGGGTTCAGATCATGTCAAGGACAATAATTATCGTGAACGTGTTTCCTGTATTTTCTTAATCTCCCAAGGCAAATGTTGAGGTAATACCTCAGATTATACCGCTGCCACGGAAAGAAGGCCCATGCATGGTGGGCATGCCTACTGTTTGTTCCCCTGCAGTCCCCTCTGACCCATGTCAGCCATTCCAAAGTGCTTGCTGTTGGCGAGGGTTATTAGTAGCGGAACTTTTGTGAATGAGGTGACTAGACTGTCACTGTTGGAAGGAAGCGTACAGTGGTCACAGGGCCCACCGAAATTCATGTTTCGACAGACGGTAACAGCCATGCGACTGCTTCCTGTCGCCTCAGTATAGGCTTAACATTCCTCTCAACATGGGCTGATAAAACTGACTTAGGAGTGCACTCCCTCCTTACCCACACCGATTGTGTGATAATCTGCTGCCTGGTCAGGACTGTCGCGTAAGTCAGATGGCGGCGGTAGGTAGGTCTGGAGTAACGGTGCAGCGGCAGTAGCGAACCACTCCGTTTACTGAAGTCACCCAGAAGTGACCTCGAGGCTTCGGAGTGAGCCGCCTGGGCTGTGGTACTATCCAAATTAGTATGACGACTGGCGTCGGGGTGCCGATATGTGGCAGGAAGTGAAAATTCTGTTTTCAGTTAACGTTGCATGATAATTGAGTCTGGCTGTTTGACGATGCCTTTTGTAGGACTGCACGTGGGTGATAGTCTGGAGGTGATGTATTACAGAAGGCGGACGTTGTTGCTCTGTCGAATGAACCTGATTCATTTCCTTTCTGGAATTACGTAACGACGACAGCGAGCCCGCACCTCGCCCAGTGCTGACGGGGTGGCTGCAGGCGCCCACACGCTTTGTATTACTGAATATTTATGTAGGTCACGTGCCCCATCATAGGCACTTCCTTATTTCTGTGTGTCTCTGAATATGCATAGGTAGCACTCCTCCGAATGTTTTGCCAACAGGGCACATTCTTATTATACTTAGGGACAGATGTAATTGTATTCTGACTGTGTACGGCCCAGTCAGTGCAGGAAACTGGGTTGCTGAACTCTTTAAAGCACATGTAACCGTACCAACCGCCTGAATATCCAAACGCTGCATTTTTGTATATTCACGTAATTCTCGGAATAAGCAACAGTTCTTTTCCTATATGATGGGTATTAAGCAGATTTTATTTTGCAGTGCAGACGCAGGACGTGTTCTGTGAGCTAGGAGATGAGTTTCGAAGGATTATTTTTTAATATGAGTTATGCCGGAATAGCCTTATAAGCCAGTATAGTCCCTGTCGTCTCGACAGCACAAGCACGTGGTTAGCAAGCCAGTAGTCCCTGTGGTCTCGACAGCACAAGCACGTGTTTAGCAAGCCAGTAGTCCCTGTGGTCTCGACAGCACAAGCACGTGTTTAGCAAGCCAGTAGTCCCTGTGGGCTCGACAGCACAAGCACGTGCTTAGCAAGCTAGTAGTCCCCGTGGGCTCGACAGCACAAGCACGTGCTTAGCAAGCCAGTAGTCCCCGTGGCCTCGACAGCACAAGCACGTGTTTAGCAAGCCAGTAGTCCCTGTGGTCTCGACTGCACAAGCACGTGCTTAGCAAGCTAGTAGTCCCTGTGGTCTCGACAGCACAAGCACGTGCTTAGCAAGCCAGTAGTCCATGTGAGCTGGATTTCAGGATTGAGAGGATTGGTAAAGTTCTGTTGTGAGTATTCGCTGATATTACCGTATAAAGCTGTCTTTTCATGACTTGGAAATAAGCGATGTACCTGATCTAAATAATAAAGCTCCTACTTCACAGGAAACACTTGTCTGCGTTACCGAGGTCAGTCGGTTAGCGTGTGTGAGGAAAACAGAGTGTTTTAATCTGAAAGCGCGCGTTATTATAGTTGCCACTGTGATTTTAATGGGCAACTAACCGACTTGTTAATATTTCCAATATGTGGCAAGTAGGAGCAAGCGGCGCCTTCTCTCCACGTTCATTCTGTTCAAAGAAGAAACTGCCAGGGGTGAAACCAGACCGTGCAGTTGTAATCGATTTTCCAGCTGTAAGTTTTGTAAATGACTTTGACAGTGAAACAGCCATGAGTATAATCTGTGATCTGGCGACGAACTGTTTATACTAACTGTTGTGACACTAAGGAAACATTAAATTGTGGCGAAAAGTGTCATATCATATTGTCACATATGAGTGGTCATAGACGGGGTTTGGTATGGTAAGTGGATTTATTGAACACTTATAGATCGTCATTGCAAGTAACTACAGCTCTGTCGCTAATTTACACACTCTACAGTTAACTAGAGCACGTACTAAGCCTCTCAGTCTGCTGTATCTTCACCGGTTGTCGTCTGGTAACGGCTTTAGACGCCGTAGCTTCCTCAGCTTCTGTGTTCATGTCCTCACTTGCCGGCGAATGTCTCGCAACCAACTAAATTCCAGCCTTCTCCCTCTTATAACACGTTGACACGGACCGCATAGAAAATACCTTCCAGTTCTGTAGTTGCGTCACGCTGGTGTCTCATGGACCGCGTAGAGAACGCCGCTTCCAAGTTATTCCATTAGTGCGTGTTCGACGTTGTTTACAGAGTCATTACTTAGCAACGAGTCTGCATGCTAAAGTATTATTGCGATAAAGTTATTTCCCAATACTGCATTGAGCAGTTAATTTTAATTCTGTTTCATTGTGTTTTCTGTGAGGTGGGAAGTGACATTTTAAATACTTCTGGATGAATTATATTTCACACGGAGCCCTTACAATGTTACATGTGGTTCGTAAATGTAAAGCAGTGCACTGTCCATCACCCTACCTTCTGTGCAACTCACCCTTACCAGAAGGGTTGAGACCGTCAAGGGCAGAACTTGAGCACCACTGTGGTCCGCGGGCTCCAGACTCTGCGGCTCAATACTCCCCCTTCCTCTCTCATTGAGTTTTAAAAGCGTTAAATCTGTGGGGGGGGGGGATTTGAGCCTCAGCCAGAAGTACTACCGTTGCCAATGTCATTTGTTCTAAAAATATTAGGCCGAGCGGCCCACTGTGGACGTTTCCACACTCATTTCCTCCATATGCCTCCTTACTTTGTTTTCATGAATAAAGCAGACCGAGAGGCGAAGCGGCCCTCCAGATAAACCGGCATTGCAATCAAATAAACATTTGTGGTATTTTTATATTCTGCTGTTTGAGCGGAAGAACGCTGTATGTCCCAGAGTCGGGCGACTGGGGGAATAGTCCCTTGCTCTGGCTTGGCGATATAGGAGACGGAAACGTGCGGTAACCTGTTTAGAGTCACAGTAGTAATGTTATAGTTCTCCGCCATATTGTGTGTAGAACACTTTATTCAGTTTCATTCTAACAATCCATGTGTAATTCTAAGATAACTGTACAGTTTGTACATTAAGACATGTCTCGACCATCATCAGGTAATACTTTTGCAGTCATTCTCAAATCTCTCTGCCATTACCATCCTATTGGCCATTGGTCGTATTGTTGTTTACTATGCAGGACAAAAGTTTATGTAATTTACAGTAATTGTTTAAGTCTATGACTAAAAACCTACATTGTAAACAACCATATTACCTTTCCCTGATTGTACACATTAGCCAATGGAAAGGGAGTAGCAGAGTGAGTTGAGAGGGACTGTATAAGTACTACCCGATAAGGGCCGAAACATGTAATTGTACAAAATGAATAGCTGTCCCACGTTGTGAGACAGAAGCTGAACGAAGCATCCAGTTAAAGCCTGATGTATTTTGAATTTTAAATGGCAGCCATTAAGGTTACATCTTCATGATAATAATTTAGCGCAGGAGCTCACGGTGTTCAGGCTATTCCTCTCTGATCTTAGAAATTTTACTGCTTACGTCACTGGAAGAAGCGACCTGTCCGGAGGCACCAAGACCCTTAGAGCATACACCGCCCATAATCCATAAGAGAATTCTCTTCAAATTAGTGTACCGTTGTACATAGTCCCTATCTTCCCTGTGCATTCCGGTTGTCTGAGAGTATCTTGTCCCTGTGCAATCCGATTGCTTGCAGATATTTGGTCCCTGTACATTCCGGTTGCCTGTAGGTGTCTGGTCGCCTGGGGTTATCTGGTCCCTGTGCATTCTGGTCGCCTGGGGTTATCTGTTCCCTGTGCATTCTGGTCGCCTGCGGGTGTCTGGTCCCTGTGCATTCTGGTCGCCTGGGGTTATCTGATCCCTGTGCATTCTGGTCGCCTGGGGTTATCTGGTCCCTGTGCATTCCGGTTGACTGCGGGTGTCTGGTCCCTGTGCATTCTGGTCGCCTGTGGTTATCCGGTCCCTGTGCCCTCCGGTTGACTGCGGGTGTCTGGTCCCTGTGCATTCTGGTCGCCTGCGGGTGTCGTCCCTGCACATTCCGGTTGCCTGCGGGTGTCTGGTCCCTGTGCATTCCGGTTGACTGCGGGTGTCTGGTCCCTGTGCATTCTGGTCGACTGCGGGTGTCTGGTCCCTGCACATTCAGGTTGACTGCGGGTGTCTGGTCCCTGTGCATTCTGGTTGACTGCGGGTGTCTGGTCCCTGTGCATTCTGGTTGCCTGACATGCCTCTGCCTTGTTCTTCTAGCGGTGGGAGTGAGTGAGGCTCGCAGAACTCTTTGTAACTCTGGAATACGCATACTTTCCTGACGAAGTTGGTTATGTCAGCACAACGTTACATGTGTTTGCCGTGTGTGAGTGTCACAGAACTTGTCCGACGATAAGAGATCAATGCTCGGTGTGGCAACGCAATTGCCTGTAGGGGGAGAATGCAGGCCCGCCACACTCGGTCAGTACGTAGTGGCCGCTCTAATTTTATCTTCAGCCTCGGCAGAAAGGTGCGCCCCTGCCCGAAGAAATACCGTAAACATTCGACAGTCCGGATTAACTGGGGGAGGTCATCCAGATTAAGCGAATTGATAGCCTTATAGACAAAGAAAACTTAAAAAACAAATGAATGGAAGATTTAATAATGCAAGTAAAGTAAAAAGCAAAGTTGTCCGTGTGCTTAACTAATTAAGCACTGCGAAGGCCAATGGGCGCTGGGTTGGGCGTGATGGACCAGTTCTGATGCCTCCGCGGTTGCTTTCCTTCTGTGGGGGTACGTTGAGGGCATGTTTACAAGACCACTCTGACCCCCTCGAAACAATTATACCGGAAATGCTGGAGAACACTTGAATACCGCCGGGACAGTTTACGTTCCTACAAAGGCGCGCATGTTGAAGGTTTTTTTTTTTTTTTTTTTTTTTTTTNCTACAAGTGATAAAACGTTTTGAGATAGACTTTCACATTCCCTTAGTCTTCTTTTATTATTTCCGATTTGAAAATTATAGGTCACGGAAATCCTGAGCATAATTTAGAATCACTCTATATTATTGTCGGTCAATTTATGTATCCAGTAATGCGAAGATGCAGCAATGGAGGAACATTGGGGCGACGGACGGTCACAGTAATGCTGCGAATTCTGACACGCGTCTAAATGCTGCATTACGTCATAAAGGGAATGTTTCTCGGCAAGCTCAAGAGGACCAAGCCGAAGATGTGATGAAAAGCAGTGCCTGTCGCTTATTTATAGCACATTTATTGCGGGAATGACGTCATGTTGGGCGAGAAAGTAAAACTGCGTGAGAACTATAAGCCCCAGAAAATCAGTACCAAAGATACGTGTTGCTAGGTGTTGCCCTGTTCCCCCCGGCCCTAAGTCCATATATACGTTTACGTTGGCAGCACCAGTGAAGTAAAACGTGCGGAAGTTACTGATATATCCGCGACTGATCGCAATGTTGTTTAACGATTCTCTCTTACTTACAAAGGTTATGTATGTAATTATATAGTCAAGTACGTGATACTTGAGCTCGGACCAGTAACGTTATAGTGCCATCATACATGAGTGGCCGTTTAAGTGTAATTTGAATTTTAACTTAACATTGCTGTTAAGGACAGGACAGTATTCTGGGAGGTCATACTATCGGAAATTCTAAGCAAAAAGTTGTATGTGCACATGTGTCATTCCGAACGGTTTCCGAGGAGCAATTTCACTGCACAGTACTCTGTACACTGTACAGACGAGCAACACGCCGTGTCATCACACGAGTTGCACCGAGATAGAGCTATTTCACTGCACAGTACACTGTACACTGTACAGACGAGCAACACGCCGTGTCATCACACGAGTT
>NW_019724742.1:5918279-5997017 GCF_002891405.2 Cryptotermes secundus
TAGAAATATTTTTTGTAAAGACAATTTTCCAACAGACCAGTAGACAAGAAGTCTCACTCAGACATAAATTAGCAGGCTGCAGGAAATTAAATGTTTTGCTATTTCTAACATAATTTCTTGTGTAATCTCCCTTTTTACATACTGAAAAGCTGTTTGATACTTGTTAAAAATGGCATTCTCTTGCTTTTTAAAACTGTAAGATATGTGACTTTAGGTAATTATATTGAAATGATTCCTAAATAATAAATAGAATTGTATCAAAATCGAATGTATATTTCTATTTTGAAGTGCGGACCTGGGCTATTATTTATAGGGCTGAGGTGGCACTCTGTACAAGTTGAGTTTGACATGCCTGCTGTACAGTGTACAGACGAGCAACACGTCATGTTCTCACACGAGTTGCAAAGTGCATTGGTGTTAACGGTGGAATTTTCGGACATGTATTATACTAGGTAAACTGTACCAACTCTGTCACTTGAAGAAGAGAAACAGTACGCAATATCGATTTCCTATCAACAGTTTTGGAACTGTACAGTGAAATAGCTAACCTTCCGCCATCTTTGAGCCGATTGTCAAGGTAATGTGGGACCCTCAACGTCTCACAACCCTATGGGTCTTCACGGCCTGTTACAGGGATAGCTTTACTTTTACTTTACAGTGAAATAGCTCTATCTCGGAAACCGTTCGGAGTAGGACACATGTACGTGTACACTTTTCTGTGTAGAATGACTGATACTATGACTTCCCAGAATATTGACCCTTCCTCTTAGGCACGTACGCTGATCCTGAAGATGGTGACTTCACACCGAAAAGTAGAACACGACACTACNCCCCCCCCCAAAGCTCTAATCATATATTAGAGTCATATTTCAATTAACGAGTTTCAAATAATTAGAATGGATTCAACACTTGGGCTTAGATGCGAAACCGCGAACGAAGTCGACATTGAACGGGTTGTTCCTTAGATTACGCCGTAGATCCTGCAGTACTGTGTTCGAGTCCCGGCCGTAACACCAGTTTTCCTTAGTTCCCCAAGAAAATCCGGGACAGTACCTCGGTTAAGCTACGATCGTTTTGTTCCAAAGCGTCTTCAAATTCCTCTTTCATATGCCAACCGCCGCCATATAATCTGGATACTGAGGCAGCGTCTACACGAGCGCTCAAACTGCGTCCTTGTAACGAACGCGCTTTGCTGAGGACACCACATAGTTGCAGAATGCGGTGCGTAGTTTCATTGCAGACAAAAAACTACGCACCGCATTCTGCAACTGTGTGGTGTCCTCAGCAAAGTGCGTTCGTTACAACGGACGCAGTTTGTGCGCTCATGTAGACGCTGCATGAAAGCACACACACGAGAAGCTGGCAAGCGAGCCGGCAAAGTTGCGTGTGGGGGCAGGCGGAACGTAATGAAACAGTTCCGTTTCATATTTGTGTTTTCTTGGTTTGGTGTTGTGCAGATCACAATCGCCAGCAGCAGGCGGACGGTGCAGGGTGTAAGCCGGGGGTTGAGGCGCCTTTGTCCAGCAAACCAGGGGAAGCAGCAATTCCATCATCACAACGACCGACGCCGCCGGAGATCTTGCTGCCGCATCTGCGACATAGCTCTGCCGGCTTTGAGGCGTTGTGCGTCTTAGTGCACTACCTGGTGTACACTGTGAGTACAAGGGAATGTAAAGTTGTTCCTGTAACAGCCCGTGGAGGCCCATTGGGTTGTGAGACGTAATTCTCTGTACAATCGGCTCACAGATGGCGGTCAGGTCAGCCTTACTCGCCGGCCGCCCTTTACCCACCAGAAAGATTCCTGGTACTCATTTCTGTTAGAGGCTTAGTCGAACCTAGTACCATAGTGCGGCTGGAAGGATTAAGTCAATTGAAAAATCCAATGACCTCATCGGGAATCAAACCCTCGACCTTCCGGCTTGTAGCATAGTGCCTCAGCCAACTACGCTACCGCATGCCCTAAGGTAGAGCTATCCTGTTAACAGGGCGTGGAGGCCCATAGGGTTGGAGACATCGAGGCTCCCACATTTTATTGGACAGTCGGCTAACATTGTAATTCAATGTAATAAAATGTTTTTGATAGATGACGATTAAGTAAGGATCTGACACGCTTGAAGGCGTATGCCGGTAACAGGTGTAAAACACAGCGTAGAAAAATAAGCTTGCATACTCTGCATCCTCATAGATACTACAGTAGTGCAGCTGAGTGCGAGAATGATCTAAGTATGCAGTTCTGCTAAGGGTACCACTTTAGTTACTCTGAACAGGCCCTTAGCAGAGCTGCGAGCAATGGAGTCAGTTCTCTTGCATAATAGCATGTATAGAAAGCAGATTGAGGCTCTGTGCTACAAGCCGGAAGGTCACGGGTTCGATTCCCTATGAAGCCCTTTGGTTTTTTTTAATCGAGGCCTCACTATGGCCCTGGGGTTGACTCAGCCTCTAAGAGAAATGAGTACCAGGAATCTTCCTGAGGTGTAAAGGGCGGCCGGCGCGTAAGGTTGACAACAACACCGCCATCTGTGAGCCGATTGTCTAGAAAATGTGGGAGCCTCAACGTCTCACAACCCTATGGTCCTCCACGGCCTGTTAAAGGGATAGTTTACCTTTTTTATGAATACAGTACGTACCATGGCAGACTTGTTCTCCATCAGGAGCCGAATTTAATGGGACTAGCATTTGTGAGCAACAACATGGCATACTTGTACTTTCCAAGCAACAGAAGTATGCTGTAACAGCACGTGCACTACTACCCAGTACCCAACATCGGCATACAACGAGAGCCAATTTCTTCGACATCTCAAGGGGCAGCATGCAAACCTAAGTTGCAGCTTTGCGTAGCACAGTATGGCTCTGTCAGCAAGACGGAAAGCGAATTTAATGCATAACTCCGTTGGGTGTTTGAAGGGGGGGAGGGATGGGCCTGTTGGACATAAAGAGCCCAACAGGCAGGTCCCTGTCCCAGAGCAAAAGGAAGGGATTGGATTTGCAGATAGGAAATATACGATAGTGCTGCTTAGTGGCAGAAGTGGTTGTTGTCCTACCAGGGACAAACAAAACGACTCCAAGGAGTCCACCGTCAGCCCCATTCGCTCCCCAGCTTAAGACGGAAACATAATTTAACTGGAATACCTTCTCTCAGAAGGACCTAGCAACACGCATAAAACTGCAGACATCTCCAGAACACGGCACAGAAACTGTAGAGCTGATGCCGTGATCCTGAGAAGAAGTGCTCTGCATTCGCAGGAAAGTCTAATGAGGTCCAGGACTCCAGAGGGGAATGCACAGGAACTATCAGATATATCACTGGAATGTACCGAATTCGTTGAACTCAAACGCCATCCTCACCGTGGCAAACACTTGCATAGTCTTGCATGACTGGAGAAGCTGGCGCAATTCCCGAACACGAAGTGAGAGGTACCAGAAACATGACCCTCAGTAGCACGATCGGCCCTGTGTGACCATGGCTTACATCTGGGCTATTTACAGTACGTGATTTTGTGTCCAGCAGTGACCAAGTGCTGTAAGTGCTGGAACAGTTCTGTGGTTCAAGAAAGCGCATGCCCAAATTGTAACGTTTCTGTGTCAGCCGAACAAGAGCACCTGTTTGAACTGGATGGAAACATTCCTAGAGTGAATAGTGAGTGACCCGTGACTGGATGTGAGTGCAGTACTTCACTCCAGAGTCCAAGCAGTCCGGCATGGAATGGAGTCACAAGGGATCTCCACCACAAAAACAATTCAAGGAAGCCATCAGCTAGGCAAGTGCCTAGGGCAGTGCAGTATAAAAGACCCGGGAAACTGTCAAAGAAGATCGTCATACTGCATGACACCCTCATCCAAATTTCACGAAGGCAACACTGGCAACATTGGGCTGAGAAATCATGAATGACGCTCCTAGCAGTCCTGTCATAGTCCCCAATGATTTTCTTTTGTTTTGACCAATGAAGGCGCACCAATCACACAGGAAATGCAAACTGATGATGAACTCAAATGCTGCGGGCATCAATATAAAGGGCATAAAGGGAGAATCTCTTGAGAAGCTGCGAGAGTCTGGTGAATGATGCATGTATATTTTTTTTGTAAAGGAAAAGGAGTCCAGATTAAGTATCAATCGCCCTCATAGCGTGAAACAGGTTTGTTTTTTCGCCTAGAACTTTCTCTCTTTAGAAAATAAGGAGCTCCAAGAAGGTTTAATTTCATTATTTTCTGTCATTTTGTGTTATATCTTCCGATCACAAGATGTGGCCATGGCAATGCAGTTTTAATTCCTGTTGTTTCACTTTCTTTGTGATAGGCCTCTATAAAGCCAAGCCTCAATTTTCATTTCCTGGTCCATTACGTTTAAAATTCTGTAGCAGCACACTTACAGTTAGGTTACTGTCAGACACATACAGTCTCATGCAGGAAGGAACAGAGGTAGATATGAAGACCGTTGAGCTTTTCTTTACCAGTATGTTTGATATCGTGATATGTTGCTTGTGTAATATCATTTACACTCTCTCTCTCTCTCTCTCTCTCTCCAGATATTGCTGTAATTAATGAGTCGGTGCACGTACATGCAAGTTCTGCCTTAGCAGTGATTTTAGTACATAAATAAAGTATAGGGTTCAATAACTATTTCTTATAACAGATTTCCAGAATTCACTGTTTCACCTAAATAATTTTATTCTGACTTGTGTTCTTATTCTTGTAGTAAGAAATATGTTTTTCTAGAATTAGATGTGAAATGCATGGTTCCTGTTTTTCCTTCATTCCTTTGGGCCATTCCTTAGTTAGTTGAGAATGGTGGGCCACATTCCTTTGTTTCATGGGTGAAACGTGGCCCTGACATATTAACATTATACAGTAGTTCACATTGTTTTGCCATCTGATTGCAGCTGGATGCATTTTCCACACCACAATTACGAAAAGACTTGGAGAGTATGAAGACTGAATGGCTGAAAACTAAGCTGAAACTGGGTATGTTCTGGAAATTGTGTGAGATTTGAAGTTCTTGTGATCATGAACAGAGAGCTTACAGTTGTCTGAGTTGTGTTGCTGTGTAATCAGGTAGATACATGTAAGATTTGAGGCTTTCACGGCGGTGACTATGAAGAAAGCAGTCTTCTGGGATTTGGCACCGTGTATATGTGGTGTTAACCGNGCACTGGGAAGACCAAGGCATAGGTGGGTGGACAGTATTAAAATGGATCTTAAATAGATAGGATGGGATGGTATGGATTGAATTGTTCTGGCTCATGATAGGGACCAGTGGAGAGCGTTTGTGAACACGGTAATGAACCTTCGGGTTCCATAAAATGCTGGGAAATTCTTGAGTAGCTGCAGAATTGGCGGCTCCTCAAAAAGGGCTCAACTCTATGAGCAAATAAGTAAGTAAGTAAGTAAGAGGTGGAGGTTGTAGATTTTTCCAAAACATTTATTTGTACATGTCTATCAGACTGCTTGTCATTACATTCCTGAAGACTACAGGTACTGCTTGTTATATGGGAGATTGAAATTTTAATTTTAATGTACTTGGCTGATTTAGGCAGATTTCAGTTAATAGTTCTCACTTTAATGAAATTATTTGCTGACTCTTCAGAAGGGGTGAGGAGAAGGAAGTTTTGGCTTGGTTAATGTTTGATTTATTTGATTTCACCGTCTGCAAATTTTTTCAACACAGTTGTCACATTAATCAAGGTGAACCTGTACTCTTATTTTGATAATTGTGGTTGAAATATATTATAAAAGCAGTTTGGTAAAGTCAACGTTACAAAAGTGGCTCTTACCTTTGAGTATTGTTTTATGAGGTCATTAGTTGTTGCTGACGCTGGTTTCCACTATAATGATTGCGTTTTGAAGCTCTGATTTCTACAACATCATCATCATCATCAGTCGAAATAACGTGTAAAAATTAAGTTCCTACTGCACCAGGGTGCAGCTTCTGCACTGCAAATGCTGTTTAGGGCAGTGTGAGTGAAAGCTGCTTGTTCTGAGGATCATGTAGGACACTGTGAGAAAAGTGCAGTATACATGTATTATTGCAAATTTTACAGTTGTGTTTTACAAGGTTAAGGCTAACATTTAGACACACTCGTGAATCATTCATGCTGTCATACCGAAATTGTAACAGATGTTTCATAATTTGCTCCTCATGTGAAAAACATGGACATTGCATTTTTTTACTTCTCTTCTGGTTCAATGCCACCAGTGCAGACTGTCATTGAAAACACTCCTCAGTCAGTCATATCTGCATAACTCATTCCCCTATGATTCATGTGTAGCGTGTTTTATTTATTGTGTCAGGAAGGAAGGGAATTATGCATTCTTCACCTAAGATATGGTCATTCCCTGTCACTGCCTCTCTGTGTAGAACATTAAAGATTGGATAACACTGAAATCAGGAAATTTAAATTTTGTTCGTATAGTAGAAATAAATTATGAAATTAATGCAGAGTGTAACAAATCCAGTGCATTTGCTTCCTTTTATTTATCTGTCTTGAAAACTATAAGACTTATAAAAAAGTGTATTGTGCAAGACATATGTTTCATTTTTCTCCTGCACTTCTTACCAAAATAGTTTTTTTACTGTTGCAGGTATATAGCAAGTCATGATAAGGATTGTTTTGAAATGCATGTAGGTCTTTTTGTTACACGTGCAGTCACTGTTGTCTGATTTGAACCAAAACATGCTATACTTGATGTCATTGAAAAATTCCTGAATTCCTGTGGATGGTGTAGATGGCAGCAATTGAGGCTTCCCATTTCACCTACAGATATAGTCCCGGCCAGCCACCCCTGGCCTATGTCCTTGTTGCTATGGAAGGTTATCTTATGGCTATCACCACCAAGACTTGGATGAACAAAATGACTATATGGTTGGAGGGGAATATCAGAAAGTGTAGCGGAGGGGTAAGCCTGAAACTCCAGGAAGATGTGGATGACAATAATCCATTGGACTTCTTTCTGTGTCCTTATTATAGCTGCTTTGATGCCCATGGGATGCAATCAGATTAAAGTACAAATAGTTTAATTATAGGAAAACAAATATATTGTGACGTGTTATCTTACCCCCATTGCCGCGACAACTGCTACAATCAAAATGCACACTTCCACGGCAACAAATACGTGGAAATTGTGGAGTTCCCACAGCGACAAATTGTAGCAACGAATTGTCTTTGAGTAAAAACGGGAAATGATTGCACTTTCTAAGACACAGATTGTTGAACCAGCAGGAATAATTCACTTCCGTGGTAACGAGACATTCTTGGGATAGTCGCCATTGAAGATAGTTGAGATCCAGCCATGGTCAGAGACAGCTGGAAGATAGCTGCCGCAGAATGCAGTTGAAGTGATACTAATTGTACTTGAGTGGGTAAGAGTCAGTGTTCAATAAATATCCACTAAATCTGAGACCCACGTGAAGTTATTTATCATGCCGCATAGGCAACATGCAACAATATTTTACCCCTTTTAAAGTTTTGTAATAATTTTGAGACAGGTCTTCTGAAGTGTTATGATTAATTTTTTCTATTTGTATTGAACAGAGGAAATGATAGAGCATGTTAAATACTTACGTGGCCCAAAGCAGATGAAATTGCATTTCAGTGTCGTCTGCTTTCGTGTTTCCTTGCAGTAATAGTATATGGCTTCCAGAATATATTCATTCTCCTTCTTAATCTACAGCCATAGTTCTTTAATCTGTGCATCCAATTTGACATTCCAAAGGTAGAGTTATAGCACCATGATGATAGATCCTGCAACTGTGAATGTTTGTTTCAGAGGAAGCTCAGGTGAGCTATCGGCGTATGGAAGACACCTTTAAGCAAGAAACTGCGTTGTGTCGTCAAAAGATTGAGGAAGCTGAAGCCACTAATCGCCGTGAGCTGGCTGCTCGGGACACCAAGCACAGTCAGGAAAGCGCAGAATGTGAGCATTCCTCTCATCGCAAAGGGATAAGTTGCAAATACATATATAAGTGTTTATTTTGTTACTTCTATTCATAAGAAGGAATTGTCAGTGGTTTGTGGCGGCTAGTTCTTGTTCCCACACTGTATAGGTGTTATCCTGTGTAGTCTTCCTGTGTGCGTGCCGCTGTTATTCTTTACTACGTGACACGTAGTACGTAGTTCGTAGAACTAGCCGCTACAGCACTTTAGACATAGGGCGAGTAACCCTACCAATTTTAAATTTGGAATTTGGAGAAAAAAATTTTAAAGGATTTTAAAATTAGAACTAAAGATTTTATAGTGCTACTACAGGTACATCAGAATTAACGTGTGTAAAGTGATCTACATCCAGACAGATATCAACGAAGTAGATGTTGATAATAACAAAGAAAGTGTTTAAATGTTAAATTTTGGGCTGAGTGCAGTGTGACAGCGACGTGAGTGTTATACACCTGATGATGGCCGTCTGTGGCCGAAACATGTAGTGTGGGTGAACAAGATCAAGGACACATAATATATTGTTTGCACTTGGGACAGAATTTGTATCATTATATCATTTATAAAATAGTGAAATTAAAATGAATGTACTTCCTTTGTACTTAGTATAGGAATTCATTAGGATTAACATTAAGTGGAACATGATTAGAAACTCAGTCTGTCATAATATGTTTAGGGTGTAATTTAACAGTTTATCACCCTTAATTATGATAATCTTTGTGCTTTGATTGCAGTGGTGGCCCGTCATGAAGCAGAATTATTTGATTTTGAGAAGAGGCTGCAAGAACAGGTGTGTGGTAACAATCCAATAAAGTAGTTCCATTTTACCTGTAATTTTTTTATGGTATGAAACCTGATCTCTCACCATAAGCGAGGTACATAGATTAAGGATGTTTAAGGATATTTGGACCTGATGTTTAGGAACTGATAGGAGGATAGAGAAAAATGGTAGGTCATGACTTTAATTTCTTGAAAGTTTTAGCCATGTTCGGAGGCAGATGAAGGTCATGACAGTTCTGCATTATTGGTATATGCATCGTATGAGACAACTATGCATATTTGAACTAGAACTTCATTCAATAAGTTGAGGAAGAAAAGGGGAAGGAAATATAAACAAGGGAATATGCTTAGGAATTACTGGGTTTCCTTCATCTTATTACACTTCTACATGTGTTCTATATAGTGACTCTTTCCGGTGATAATACTTGTATATACTACAGAGTCGGTGTAAGTTCGTACTGTTTTCTGCGTTTTGAAGAATTGTCCTTTCAGTCATCATTAATGATAACTTTGTGAGTCTGGATGCTGCGTAGGTTAAGTATAGATCTTCAGAGCAGAGGATGCTTGCCTGTATGATGGACACACTGGTGTTTATGTCTCCACAGATTATTATTTCAGATTTTGGACTGTACAGATGCTTTAAAATTGCATCTAGTCTCTTTAAAAATTCATTAAAATCTCCTGTAGGAGCTCTGCACAAACTTAATGCCATTAGTAGTTACTATAGGATTCTGACGATGGTGTATAACACCATTTCTACAGATCTATCTATCCTGGTTCCACGCTTGTAAGTGTTTGCTACAATTTGTCATGAATATTTTTTCTTATTAGCTCTCATGGACTTAGCCTGGTCTCAGGTGTTTATACTCTTCATGTGTTGTGACATTGGTTTGTCCAGTGATTGAGGCTAGCTCTTTCTAAGGGACCCAACTGAATAGGTGTTTTCCTTCACCTGAGGACGGAAACAGATCCAGTTTCCGAAACGTCGTGTTTTTATTTGTTATCTGAAAAACCAGGACGATGGATAAAGTCCTTAATGCCATTAGGTTAACTGTTTTAGTTACTAGTAAAATTGCACAGACTTCTAAGTCCTGTTCCTTACAGTGATGAGAAATATCGATTTTGTTGAAATGTTGACCTTTCTTAACAAAAATACACACACCTCCCCTCTTTGTCCTTTTCGACAAAAGCTGGATCCTAATTGGTAACCATTCACTGAGAGGTGCAGCAGGTCCTGTTCAACCATGTGATGCTCACTTAAACATAATATATGAGGCTTAATGGAGTCTATTTCAAAGGAGTGTATTAATTCATCTCTTTTGCTTCTTAATCCTCTGATATTCTGGTGAAAGATAGTTATTGAATTTGATGATTCTGCATTTTGTCTGTGAGCTTCAGAGATTGCAGAACTATATTTAATATATGTTAAGCACCTGTGTGCTTTTGATTTTAGGCTAAAAAGGAGAGGCTGTATTGAATTGAATTGAATTGAATTTATTTACATTCTATAAATCCTAAGTAGGTTAGTACCTTTGGATATAGAACAAGTCAAAAGGTTACATGCATAAGTACAGGCAATTTTAGCTTAAAAATTAATATAACTTAATTTTACATCATTCTCTATTTACATTGAAGTATTCATCTAAAGAGTAGAAAGAATGAGCATGTAGATAATTCTTTAACTCTGATTTAAACTTTTTAGTATCATTGCCCAAGTTTTTAATACTTTGTGGCAGATTGTTGAACACTTTTATGCCAGTAAAGTAGACTCCTTTTTGATATACTGATAAAGTTGATGAGGGTAGGTGGAAGTTATATTTTTGTCTAGTATTCATGTTATAGACATCAGAATTTAATTTGAATTTATCTTTGTTGTAAACAACAAATAAGAGAAGCGATAATATGTATTGCGATTGAAGAGGTAGAATTTTTAATTTCTTAAATAATTCTCTACATGAATCTCTACTTCTACATCCTGTAATGATTCTAATTATATTCTTTTGTATTTTAAAAATTATTACACTATGTGAAGAGTTCCCCCAAAATATTAATCCATAGTTCATAATAGAATGAAAGTAGGCATGGTAAACCATCTTCAATGTTTCCTGTGACATAAAAGGCTTAATTGATCTCATCGCATAGCAAGCTGCATTTAATTTAGGTATAATTTGTTCAATATGTATTTTCCAAGACAGTGTACTGTCTACATGTATTCCAAGGAATTTTGTATCAAGTACTTTACAGATTAATTTGTTGGCATAACTGATGTCCAGATCAATTTGGTGGTTGTTTTTAGTTGTGAATGATATGTAATGGGTTTTATCAAAATTTAATGAGAGTAAATTGGCTTTGAACCATCTGTTTAAGGCTTCAAATACAATATTTATGTCATTTTTAAAGTTTTCAAATTTAGAGTTCTTAAATATTATACTAGTGTCATCTGCATATAGAATTGGTTTAGATTTATTGTTGATGGTTTTAGATAGATCATTTATGTAGAGAAGAAAAAGTAAGGGACCTAAAATTGATCCTTGTGGAACACCGTGCTTTATATTTCCCCAGTTTGAAAATGCATCATGACTGGAGTTTTTATTATTTATTTCAACTCTTTGATTGGTTATGACAGGAATGTTGCATAAACTTTACACACGACCATCAACAACCCTCCCGGCAATAAGATGCACAAGACTCTCCTTGCCTCGAGAATTTAAATGAAGGCCATGCCTCGTGTAACCCTCCCTCACAATGGACCATGTATCAGTGACACCAATGTGAGACATATCCCTCCTCATCAGGGCCCGATCAAGCCAAAGATTCATGCTCCCAACCCTCCCATTCATCCTCGGATCATCGTGCCCCTGGAAGAGGTTGACACATCCCACCTCTGTGTTTGATGTCCTCTGCAGTGAAGTTGAGATCGTCTTCAGCTGACTAATAATAGTTTCTATCCAGCCTGTTTCCTGGCCCTCCCACTATAATAATATGATCCTGCTTGGTAAGGTCTTTACCAAGCTTCTCTAGATCCTCAACAACCTTTGCCAGAGGAGCATTTGGCTTGAAAATGCTACATATGTCAAATTTAGAGCCCAGGATTTTTTGAAGCATGGGTCTAATTCCCCTAGCATGACTTTTTCTTTCTTTTGCTTCTATTTTTCTTGGTGAATGATTTCCGTTGCCTGCTTCCATGCTTCAACAGAACTGGGGTTTGCTGAGCAACTTCCAGTGTATCTGTTGCCCGCACACTGATTTTGTTGTTCTGTTTAATCTTACATACATCATTAGCAGATAATCTGCGGCACCTGAACTTGGAATTTTTTTGTTTTTTCCAATGTCCAAAAATATCCCGTTCTATAAAACTATTGCTGATATTTCCAGCTTTGAGTTTGCAAATTTCCTCGCGAGCTGCCTCTAATTCCTGTTCCAAGTGCCTGATTCTCTCCTGTTTCTTTGAATGACTCTGGTGTTTACATGGCTCCCAATACCACGGCCTGCTTCCGTCTGCTACACTGTGGCTGGCACTAGCACAGTTTATGTGGAAGCAAAAGCCACACTCTGTACAAGACAGGCCATTGGTGACCCATCTACAACATGCTCCACACTTATTAGAAAGGCTATTGATACCAGACATCATTTTAGCTATAAGTATTAATATTGAAACCACACTTAGTAAGAGTTCACTTGTGGACATTCACTGCACAACTCTGTTTATCAATACTTAAAATAAGCCTGAAACCAGATGCACTTCACTTGCATGACATGCAAATCGATCACTTTATTCGATGTTTTATATTTAACTTTCACTTCAATATACATCACAGATATAGTTTGAATGATTTGAGTTCGAAAAACTACAGTTCACTTACAGTCATAGCCAACATTTGTTTTCTATCGGGGCCAAATTTCTTGAAATCAATATGGAGGATCTGTTGTCTCTGTTACAAGTTTATAATGTTACCAGATTCTAAGTATTACATGTCTAAGCTATAAGACAAATATCACAGGAATAAACTAGAATCTTAGGTTAATCAGAATAAGTAATCGAAGTTATTAAACTTGCTTAATACTAAAAAGGATTAGCAGAAACTACAGAGCTCCTTTCTGACGTTGCTTCCACCACCACGCCACGCCACTCCACTTATGATAATATAAAAACACATCTTTTAAAATAAGACAGGGGAGAGTTTTACTGAGTTCATTTGGCTCAAGATTAGGCCTTTTGGAAGCTCTTTGGAATACTGTAATGAACATTCATTTTCCACAGAATGCATTGAGTTTCTTGAGCTTTATACTCAGCTCCACACAAGCCATACACAGCATCATTATGGACACCCATAGATCCAAACAACACAGACACAAAGAGACAGCACACCACCATTGGTGCCCACGCAGAATTAAAAGGGGGGATTGTTAACAGTCTTTCAGTACTCTACATTGTTAAATACCCACAACCCCACATGGACCCTGCACAACTTTGCTATGGCTTCAACCATATAGAACTAGTTCCACAAAAAGGCAACCCCACATCAAGCCAGAAGGAAAGTAAATACAAGACAAACTCAACCAACAGTTTTAACATTAAGAAAGTTTGATGCAACACTCCCCATACCCAGTGCTCCACAAATATGTGACTACCTGTGGTATAATGATTTTATTTCATAACAAATTAATTTAACAAAATATTTGAACCTTTATACCAAAGGCCTGAGTACTGAACCAAGACCATACATCAACTTTGGTGGAACTGAAATCCTGGACCTCATGGGTTAGATAGAAGTGGGTTCTGTAAACTACAGTACTGGCTATTTTATGTATTTATGTATCCCTGTAAGTGAAACCATGCTTCATCAGTAGGGAATGTCAGTTTCCAAAGTGATGTCACCCTTGGGAACTGTCTGCACAAAGCAAATGTAAAAATGAAATGGATTGCTCAGCTTGGATTACTGTTGATTTATGTGGCCTAAGCTACAGCACTTACATTGCTCTTTTTGCACTTGAGTTTAACCCCCCAGGCTCCTGAACTAGATGTGTTAGTGATTTTGTAGGTGTATGTTCAAGCCTGACTCTTATATTTTCTAAATCAGTAAGCACTTGACAGTTATGATTTAGATTTCTTTTGTATTAACAGTCCTGCTGATCTGGGGATATTCACCAAATTGTGAATTGCTGGTCTGCTCAGAACTCTTTCAACACAAAATTTTGCCAACACTTCCTTGTGTTAAAAAATATTTGTTGGCTCTGATGTATATGGCGCTGTGACGTAATACAGTGCTCACTAGTCTATAACTGAACAAAACAGCTGCTGGGGGCAGCTTAAGCAGAATTCCCTGCATGAACTGTGCTGCTTGTTGTGAAACTATAACGTGATGAAGTGGTGAATAAGTGAATAACTTCTGTACTGTTGTGATACTGTGTGATGCCAAACACATTGATTCCTCATTCAACCTTCTCTGTGTCTGTTTCCATTGAACTTACAAATGAAGACTTTTTTGGTATACTCGTAGTTCAGTAATTCAATATTGTTAATGAAAGAAGGTTTCATCACCATTGCGACCGAGGACCACCACTGAATCTTGCCCTCTGCAAGTTCATGTATTGTAACCAGCTTTTGTTTTTATGATATACATTTCTGAACATAGCAGACTTTGGAGTGTGACGCTTTGTTAGCGGGTAAATAAGTACCACTGTTTCCAAGAAACCTACTGGCTACCTCCGTCTTGTACCGAACTACACTTCATATCCAGCACGAGAACCCTGTATCATAAGTTATCTGTTTATGAGGGTTGTTCAAATGAAATCTGTTCGCATATTCAGCCATGTTCTGCCCCCACAAGAAAATGCTGAATTACCACAGATTTGGGTTGGATGAGGACATCAAGCCCATTATGGTGCAGTGGTTCTAGCAGCAGTGCAGGCAGGTCCTTGTGAAGGGGATCTGTCAGCAGAGAGATACTTGTGGGCACTAATGTAAAACAGCCTGTACTTACTTCCTCAGGACTGTCCATGAATGGGGTTCATTTGAATAACCCTAGTGTATTTCATTATCTCAGTCAGGGGTTTCAATGAATATTTTGTGTATTTTTTCCCCTCTATTTGTGCTACATGATCTGACCCTAACAAATCTAGAAGGTTCTTAAGCTCTTCAATATTTAATTTCTTCCACTTTACAACCTATTTGTCTCTTGCAGACCAAGTTTTCTTTTTGGCACTGTTATCTGGAATGTACAGCTTAAGTGTGATGATAATGGGGGCTTGGTAGTCTCAGGTTAAGACACCAGACTCTGTTTAAGAGAATTATGAATTCCTTGCTGAGAACTATGTATTACAACATGTTATCGATTCCATTGTAGGTAGTGTTGAACCATCTAATAATGACCCTTACGATGGATTGAAACCAGCAAAGGGACAAGAGTCGACAGAAAAATGGTTGAATACTTATTGTATTGATGGGTTTATAACTTATTACTTAGTGTCATGTACAGTACAACAGGATGCCACAACTGAGAAGTATTTACATTGTAAGACTGTTTATTTGCTGCAGCTGCTGGAGATGAAGGGCCGCTATGAGAAAGAGCTGTCGTGTGCACAACAGCGGCATGCTGAGGAGTTGGAGCGTGTGGCAGCAGATGGAAGAGGCTGCCTGGAGCAAGTTCACCATGAACATGCGGCTGCTTTGGCCCGCCTGCAAACTGATACATTCCAGAGAGAAGCTGAGCTGAGACACAGGCTTGCTAATGTTGAAGAAGAATATTCTGGTCTCAAAGATCAGTCACGAAAGATTATGGACAGCATGCAGAAAGACAAGGATACAAAGTTGCAAGTCACTGCAGGTCGCTGTAAGAAGCTGCAGGATGAAGTAGAATCCCTTCAAACAGTCCTTGACTTGCGACATGAAGAACTTCAGGAATTACGAAAACAGAACGCACTTCTCACCAGGGAGGCTCAGGAGGAACTTCCTGCTGCTCTGCAGCGAGTTGCAGCTCTTGAAGCCAAGGTAGAGGACTTGAAGGTACAACTTCAAATGAAGACTAACCTTGAGAGACAGTTGTCAGAACACAACCGACTGCTAATGGAATCTTTCCACCAGGAATCAAAACAGAGTAAGAGATTGTCACTACACAACGAGGAGCTGCAGTGGAAGTTGAAACAGAATTTGGAAGTAGTGAATGCTCTAGCAGCTCTGAGTGGAGCTTCCATGACTGGCCCTCTGCAAGCTGCATCTACCAATGGTAGGAGAAGTTCTCATGGCTCTGCACAATCCCTGGCCGACTCTGATATTACTGCAACTGGTAATCAAATGTTTGTCAGTAGGACATCTCCACGGCCTTTATCTGCCGGAAGATCTTATAACTCAAGCAGTTCAGATTTGTCTGTGGGCCCTGCCATGGCTAGTCACTCTGCCCTTGGTGAAGATCTTGAAATATCACCACCTGCTTCACCAAAAGTAAAAGGTGTGGTAGAGAAAAGTGATTCTGTGTCATGGGTTGTAGAGATTGATGAAACGCCAGAAGCCTTACTATCCAGGTTAGTTCGCAGAGCAGGAAGTTTCCGGGGCAGTGTGCCACCTATGTCTTCAGTGCCATCGTGTGCTCATGCCAGAACTTTGCCACCACCAAAACGTCAGCGCTACAAGGCTTCGCCCCTTTCTCTTTCATCATCAGCCACGGCTATTACGAGATCCGGTATCAGCAGTCATTCGAGGAATATCCCACTGACTGCCTCCCGGCGATCCCGTTCTCGCTCTGTGTCCACTGATTCTGTGGAAGATGTGGGGCTTGACTATGGCTCATGGAATCCCGAAACTTCTACTCCATTACAGAATTCCTACACAGATGTGGGAAGCCTTCAGTGTGAGAATGACATGGCAGTTCTTACAAATAATAACAAAAGTTGTTTGAACCGTTGTGGAAATCCTACTTGTGTCGACGATAATTGTGAGGACTTCACACAGAATGCAAGTTCAATTATTCATAACTTCAGTGGGGTGAGCAATGGTACTAAGAAAAGAGGAACGTCAGAATATTCTAATGATGAAGACTCACCATCAAAATCTTCTGGATCAAGTGGCAGTTCAGATGGATCACAGAAAGATCATAGTCGGACATGTTGCCAAAATAGGAGACAAGTGACAGATCCATCTGGAGCTTCAGATTCTTTGGATTTGGGAGACCCAGAAGTACTTCCTCTGCCCCCCCTTCCAGGCAGCACCAGTGGTGATCTTTCACTCCTGGCAGCTCAGCCCCTTCCACCCCCCAAGGACTCTGCTGGTGAGGCAATGATATCTGAAGAGACATCCGAAGATGAAAATGAGAATGTAGATGAAATGAATTCCACTTCTGATGAACACAGCTGCTCAGAGGAGGAAGAAACCACCTCATCTTCAGGAAGTTCATCTGATTTGAGGGCAGTTCCTTCAAGGGGACTGACAGAAATTGAAGATGGAGAAATAGAAAGTGCTTGCCAGAATCTGGAACAAGAAGAGGAGGAAGGGGTGGGGAGGGTAACAGAAGTGACACCGGGGCAGCAGAACAAGTTATCAGTAGGGGGAGGCCTGCAGCAGTATCACTTACTGTTGATGTCTGAGTCTGCTACAAGCACAGCCATGGACCTCAGTTGGTCTGAAGACATGCCTTCTGAATCTGATGGTTAGAACAATGCAGTCTGTGAGAGGTAATAGCAACAGTCTTTCCCCCCACCAAAGATTTTATTTTCTTTCTCTGTGTGAGTGTGGTTCCATTTGCTTAACAGCCCATATTAAGTGCACATTAAACAGTGTACTTACAAACGAACAAAATCAAATGTGGAGGCAGCTGGACAGAATTGTGAATAGAGTACACAGTTGGTCAAGCATGGAGTTTCAACATTCAGACTTACTGTACAATATACTGTAGTTGTGTGTTAGTTTTGTTACAGTGTTACACAGAAGAGAATGAAATGGATATTTATACAAGGCAAATATTGGGCATGAAGTGGTGTCTGTATGAAGCACAACCTAGAAGCAAGCAGACTGTGGTTGGGAGTGTACAGTATATTATTAGTCATTTAGAAACCACGTAAGTATCTGGAGTTTGTATTTATTGCAAGTACCAAGTTTCTGAAGTTGTAAAAACCACTAGTATAATTACGTCTTTTCACAGCTTTTTATGATATTACCAGGAACTGAATTCACAGTTATGTACATAATTAACATTTGTTGCCTGTCTGCGTGATGTCTTGGTCCCCTGCATTCAATTGTGAAGGTTCTGAGTTCAGATTTACACAGTGATGGAAGTTTTCATTTGCAGCTTGGTAAGTTCCTTGTTTGTATTTGGCCTGGTGTGCATATTGTTTCGAAAATTTATGTGCTCTACACATTTGAATACCTGAGCCATTATTGAACACTTTCAAAATATGTATGTGTATTCATTTGTTTCTTTTGTGTGTTAAATATGATACATGCCATTATTTGATAACTCACATGGTGTGATAAAGGTTGCAGCTAAACATTTCACAGTCCAGCATTTTGTGGTGCAAGCAACGTTGTCAGGTTAGACATTTTAACAATAAAAAAATATGGACTGCAAGTTTTTAGTGGTTTTGGTGGTATGTCATTGTAAGTTGTTCTAGGAGATGGCATTACTCATAACTTCGGGGTTTTACCGCTTGTTGGTAAGATGTGCAGGAGAGGAATGAGGAATTTAAAATGTTGCACAACAAATAATTGTATGCTGACCTGTCAGGTGCACCTAGCATAGGTGCAAATATTTACATCATGACCCTGAATGGATTGAGCAGCTTGTAAGACTGTTAGTATTATGTTATTGATAACTTAAGTTCACTTGCTATATTCCAGATGCAATTAGAAATGGTTAATTCTAAGATTGATTGGTAAATGTGACTGGGACTTGAAATTAAAGGTAATAATGAGCCTGACAGTGTGCACAGATAAAAATGTATAAAACTGTGCTGTGAAAGATAAATTCTGCAGTTTTTAAATGTACCAATGTAGCTAGTTTTGCTGCCAAAACTGAAGCATCATTTGTACATGGATCTTACTGATTCACAAGAATTGTGTCTCTACCCATTTCAGAACATTTAACAATTAGTTCTTATATTCATTTAAATTATTGTGAATGTTATAATAATGTAAATATATGAAGTGAAACTAATTACATTCAGTATTTTGACTGCAGGAAATGTAATTCTTAGATAAGAGTGGTAATTTTGCTGTTAATACATTTGTTATATAGCCTTTGTATCCAGTCATGTGCTTGAATCAGCTAGTTTTCATCCCTGTACAGAAGCAGACTATAGTTTGTCCTGTCAGAGTGAGTTAACTGAGAAACAGCAGTTGGTTAATTGATGCTCGTGTAAGTGTACAGGCAGCACTGGGCAAACTGCATGCAACAAATGGCTATAATGAATACATTTTATAAGATATAAGTATATAAAGCTGATTTTTACTATATATATGTATGTAAGGTTGTTAGTTTTGACACAGTTGCAGCATCTCATATTTACAAAGCAAATGGTTGCTAGTTAGATAGTGTATACCTGTGCAGCTGTCAATTTGTTTAGATTTCCACTAGTCATTAAAGTTTTGGTATTAATGATGTCTTGAGAATATCTTACTTTGCAGTGTTCTGTCTCTGTTCTTGAAGTGATTCTGTCTTATTTATTTGAGGTCTCTCTTCCTGTTACACATTTTGTTAAAACTTTTATTTCTGTATAAATTTATGTGAAGTATTATTTTTTTTGTTTATGGAGTCTGTCAGATGATTTTTGATGCAGAAATAAACATCAATTCTTGAACAACACTGTGTGAACAGTCTTGGAGTCAGCCAGTGTGAACTTTGTTTTTGTTTTCTTTGGCCGTTCGGTTACTTTGCTTCTATATACCAATGTTTCATAAGCTCATAATTGTATTCATTTTCAATGCAGTGAGATAAAGTTCCAAATTCATTGCTCATAACTAAATTAAGTCTGCGCATTCTTAGCAGATGAAATGACACATGCATGCGCACACACACACATTGAGATTTGAAGACACAAGGTGTATTTCATTTATTAAACATTAAGTCATAGTTAATATTAAAACATCACATACCAGTAACAGTAAGTTATACTGAAGAAGTTGGCTCATGTGTTAGTGATTTGGACTTGCACTTAGGAGGCACCTGGTTTGAATCTTGACAGGATATGTACTAACTTGACTCAAGTTCTTTTGTGATTTTTCTTAGTCCCTCCAGGAAAATATAAAAAGAGGTACCTTGAAATGAATCATCATGATCATCTCTGAGTCCATTCAGCTTTTCTGAACACAACCATCCTTTGATATTATTTGATGCTGTGTAACCACTGCAGTTGGTAGTTGATGACACACTGAAAAGCCGAAGATCTATTCCCTGAATTTGACTAACTGAAATTCCCGTTCATTTTTTGGCCCTTCAAATATGGTTTCAGGTCCATCTTGTGTGCCTCTGCAATGTGCTTCATTGGATATCTGGCACGTTTTTACACACATCCAGGCCTCCTTCCTCTGTCACATTTTGAACTATTTTAATATTGTTTAAATATTAATCATTTGAAGGCTTGAGGTTTAAAGTTTTATAGCAGTATGGGGGTTGTGCAGCATGTAGTGTCGAAGGTGGTTACTAACACTTTAGAGGAATTTGTTGCCTCCAGCTTTGGTTTCTCTTAGTTTGGCTGCAATATTTATTACTTTTGTGGTTGCATGAAACAAGATTTCAGCGATTTTATGGATCAGCCACGACATTCTTTCAATTGTTCCTATATACATCTGTGTTTTGTGTCCAAAATACATGAGTGGTTCAGTGTTTCTATCTGAAGAAGCCATTAATACTGTTACAAATATTTTATTATATATTCTAAAGGTATGATACAACTCTGATTATGTCTGGCTTGTGGTTTTATACTCGAACTTCTCAGATAACTTTCTTGGTACTATTCAGTGTTGTAGCACATTGAATTCCTTCATGTTAGTGACAGGCACGTAGTACAGCCCGTGCTCCCTGAAACATTATAAAAAAACAAAATTCATTCATTACATGTTATCAATCGAACAAAGCAGTCACAATGTAAAAGAACAACTTCTGGGAAGAACTTAGGGCAATGACGTTGCGTCTGGAGAAGATACAAGACTTGTATAAAATGTGCAGTTTACTGGCATTCTTGCTTGCAGCATTGGACTATTTTGTGGCATGTTACTGTCAGTGCCCTGAAGCTCTCAAACATTAGACGCTTTGCGCTCGGAGTCCATGTTAATAATTTTCCGTTCATAAATAGAATGCTTCATAGGAACATGTGTTAGCATGTTTCATAGTCCCATCTTCATACGGAATTATACCAACAATGTTAACCAGAAAGCTGAATGAATAACACTATATTTTGAGGTAGTGAAAACATAATCACAATTTGAATTTTAAAATTCTGTAGCCTTGAACATTTATGAGCCTGGCTTACTTTAACCTGCACTGCTGTTGTCAAGTCAGTTTCATACGATTGCTGGGTTGGTGTCTCCCCTGTGAGCGAATATCCAATATTTCTGTTCTCAGACATTCGTGTTGAGGTTCTGAGGCACGCTTATGTTCGTGATGTATAGACATAAAGGCATTCATTCATTATCTCAGTTGGTTACTGTTTACTCTTTTTGAGTTGAAGTGGCTCCATGGGTCGGCCAGTTCCAGCTTGTACTGCAGGATGTCCCCCTCCCAGGGGCAGCACCTTGCTGGGGCCCACTCAGCCCCCACAAGTCCACCTGTCAGCGTCATGTGAATGACGAGTAGTTCAGTGGTGTAACTATCACGAGGGTACAAAGAGAAGCCCCAAGCATCTCCCTCAATCTGTTATGCTCCCCCCCTCCAGGATGCTTCACTATATTCCCCTCCAGTCATTTAGCACGATGTTGGTAATGATGGCCTCCGGTGGCAACAGACACTTAGGTTGGTTAACAGAGGCCAATGTGTTGCTGGAGACAGAGTGGGATGTCTTGAACATTGTCAGCCCCACAATCCATGGGGCTTCTCTCCATGGCCTATATATGGAAAAAGTCAAAAGAACCGAAGCCTTGGACAAAAGCTGGTTGATAATGTCTTTAAAACGTGTGGTGTGAGTATTCAGCTGGCATACAATTATGTTTCTTGCTGGCTCTTGTGAACGCGGTAATGAACTGTCGGATTCCATAAATGGTGGAGGATACATTCATTAGATTCTCAAGGAGGGTTGTTCCATACAGTTACCTCAATGAATGCAGTGAATGCGTTGACCCTATATCATTAAGTTTTTTCTTCCAAAAGTGAAGATTAAAATTCAATTGTATGAGTGTGAAACCTAGTCTTTCATGCTGGGGGAAGAATAGGGGACAGAGGGGAATATTTAAAGGTAAGACATACGACTGGAGAAATCCACGTTATGAAGAGCATCAAAACTTGTACTCCTCGCCAAATATTTGTCCATACGAGAGAGAATGAAAAGATGGACGGTCATGCAGAACATGTCAGTGATCATAAACGTACTCTAAATATACATAGAAAAGCATAAAGGAAGGGACAACACTGGGAGATCTATACATAGGTGAGAAGAATCAAATGTATCTGAAATAAGTTGGCGTGACGGCATAGACTCGTTCATCTGTCTGAAGTCAGGACCCAACAGCGAGCGGGCTGTTGTGAACACGGCAGTGAAGTTACGGTTTTCATAAAACGTGCGTAATTTCTTAGCTGGTTGATCCACTATTAGCTTCTCAAGAAGGAATCTGCTCCGTTGAGGCACACGTTCATCTGTCCGGCACTGTCAGATCAGTGTCACTTTTGATGAACAAAAGCAGTGGAAGTCTCATCGGCTACTAGACTGAACTAAGCCCGTGCGTGGGTCGGCGTTGAGCTGACAGTGCCCCTTCAGTTTGACTGCATCTCAGTCCGGTGACAGTGGGTGGTGCTAGAATTGTGACCAACAAACTTCGTATTTCATTGGAGCCCACCAGAACTCCCCTACGCGATGTCATGCCGAAGCTTCAACAGTTTCGTATTTCTTTTCAGCGTCTGTGTTGGATTGTTCTTCTGAAGAAACGTTTATTTGCACCACTTTTGTCATTTTCCTGTGGGCAAAATTCTGGAACCAAGGAACAAGCTGGGAGATCTCCAGACTTTAATGACAGGTCCTTTCAGGAGTGTAATATGTAGACCATGAATGCGTAGTCTTTCTCTTGCCGCCATTGCTTCAAAACTATACATTCAAAACACATACTTCAAGAAACTTCGCTCCATTCGTAATTCTGCTGTTCAGAATCGATCAAAGATTTGCGGAGAGAGAGACAGACAAACCTGCTTTCCCACATGGCATATACAGACATGTACACATACACAGAGGCAAAAACAGAGAACATAGTAGAAACGTGAGTAATTTTTACGGCAGAAATATCTGCAATATTTGCTGCAGTCGCCATGAAAACAGTACGAAGGAACATTTTATTTGATTAGTCGTTTGCGACGGGATTTCTGAGTGACTCAGACTGCGTAGCGACTAATATTGGGAAAATCAGTTAATATAATGAATTCGGAGGGACGTGGAAGTCCTCACAGCAGCCTGATGAGGCTGGCGGAAACTACGATAAGCTTCAATGACGATGGCGGTTGTCCCAACCTAGATTCAAACCGGTAACAAATGAGAAGAGTAACCGCTCGCGGCAACTCACCTGGATAGGAGAACAAGTCAACACGTCTGGCTTCTGTCTCTGCGCTTCAACACGTCATTTTGCAAGACTGACGAACTTTGGTTACTGTGATGTAGAGCAGTGTTGTACTTACTCAAACTCTATGGCGTCTCCCATTCTTGCTTTTGCCGGGCCCGCGCAGGTCTCAGACTCCGCCTCTTCGAGACTCTGACATAGCACCGCCGGGTACGCGTCCTCCACTCTGATCGACTGCGTGAAGTACTGGTGGGACCTCGAGTGGCTGCACTCGCCTGAAACAAGACAGTTCACAGCTTCCTAATGCTAATGTCCCTTGTCGAGACACCAGTGAGTCCCTATATGCAACAGAAATCATGAAAATAATACATTTTCCTTGTTTTAGGAGGCAAATGCTTTGCTATAATCCTGCCGGCCTCATTTGGTGCTGGCTTCTGGCACATTTTTCCGTCAAGATGATGCTGTCTGATAGTTTAAACGACTTAATTGATTCATTTGCCTCGACAACTCAGTTTTGTAGGATGTATGAATGTATAAGAATGTAAGGGCCTTCTTGGCCCTTGCACCGCGACCACAGTGATCTATTGTGCCTACTTTGTAGGATGTAACACGGTGTAGTTTGCTAAACAGAATACAATCCTTCGGAGGAACTTCCTGCCTCCAGTTTCACGCTGAAAACATGGCTTCATATCTAGGAAGACTAATATTTGTACTCGCCATTATGACAATCGTGAATCTTACGACATGTACTGCGGAAGCTGCGCACCCATGGATGAGATGTCAAGCCGGGAGAATGAGGCAGTGACATATTTTAGGGGACTAGAGGAAGAGGCAATGATACTAAAGGGGACTACAGGAAGAGACGGAAACCTGTTCGAGGGGACTAGAGGAAGAGGCAGTGACATTCGAGGAGACTACAGGAAGAGGCAGAAGCACGTTTCAGCGTACTATGGGAAAGGACAGTCTGGTCACACAGCCATGAATGCATCGAGTGGGATTCGAATCCACGACCCCAGTGTTCGAACGGGCGAAGACAGTTCATGCAGCAGACCGCGCGGCCACTCTGATCGGTAGTGAAGCAGTAAATTACTCATTACTGCGCTTCCGCGCCGGTGTCCACACAGCGTAGCATGTACTCACCCGTGATCTCACCGTCGCATCCTGGTTGCGGGCTGTCCCCACCGTTCGGGAAAAAGTCCACGTGACCGTAGGGCTCCCTGAAGCCTACAGAGCCACCGCATGTATGGATAGTGTCCACCAGGATAGCGTCGCCAGCGTCCAAGCGACCAGCAGGTTCCGCATTGCCGAACAACGGGTAGGCCGCGTCCAGACCTGCACACGGAACTCTGCTTATGTGGGAAAGGTGGGACCGATGAGCAGTGTTGCTACTCTACGTACAAGGTTTAGCTTCATTTGGACATTCCATGAGGAATATACCACTCCGTCCGCAAGACTTGGGAACGACTGACTGGTGTGAACGCCATCACTTTCGAACTTTTTTTTTATTTCATAACTGTATGGCTGAGATGCGAGCGACACTAGCACAACAGAATTGAAGGTCCTGTAACTTCTTGCGGTACTGTGTCTTTCAGAAATGTGGCAACGTGACGTCAGTAACAGGTGCATCGTTGCAGCATGCAATATTCTTAAATCAAAAATATTTGTTTTAAGATGCAAGATTTCCTTTATATTAACAATTACGAACATGGCGACGATGCGAAATTCAGACGTTTGTTGAACACATTCAACATGTAGAAATCGTTGGGGGTAGAAAGAGGTCAATAGTAATATAATCATTGTTTTAGCGCTCGTGGAGACTGCAGGCCGTAGACTTAAGAATTTGAATGGACACAGTTGCCGATAATCTTATTGTGTTCTGGTGTTCTGGAGGCTCGCGGGGCGGCCGCCATGCTACTTCTATCGCACAGCATTCTCATACTTATTTGATAAATTGTCCTGCAGCTACTCATTACAGTTACATGTAGATGGACACAGGGATCTCCTGCCCCTCTGGGGGGGGGCCTCAGGGTGTAGAGAGGTGATGCTGCAAGAGTGGAATAAAGTGGAGAATCTAACTGGCCATGATTGTTATTAATGTTTATGTTTCTGTAATCTTCTAATGCATGCGACGTGGACCGCGGAGGGTAACACTCCAAAGCAGAATGAGAGAACAGTTGCCTATGTATGTGTTGCAGCATGCAGACCCGTTTTAAAGCAGTGTCCACAATCCCGAATGTTTATACTCGGACACACGTATTTCTGAATACAGGTTATACGAGGTATTTTCAGCAAGTAAATTAGAGCCGTGAGTATAAGATATCTCTCCATTATTTCTTCAACTCTCCATGGCATGGCCTTCAAAGTGCGTGTACTTATTTAACGATGCTGTAAAGCTCCACCTCTTACTTAGCATTGTAACCGTTCATCATAATTTGGTGGACTATTTTGTATTAATTAAATCTATGTTAAGTTAATATCACGTAAATACAAAAAGAATCCGGCAGATAGCCAACTCTTACACGCAGAAGTGACATAGTTCAAGTTTTGCTATGTGGACAGGAAGTAACATCTCGTACATTTCCTGGAATTCTGGCAGTTTCAGCAGAGTCGGAAAGTCTGAGAATTTGAGAGCTGACCGCTTGGAACAGCTATAACTTAGAAGTGGGAGGGCCGGAGCCTCATCCCCCGATCGTAATGCATCAAGTTGCTGTCAACCTTAGCGTCAGGTCAGCAACTGGCAGAATGACATAGCAGAGCAACCTGATTGGAAAATCACAAATTTAGGGAACCTCCTAGTTTGAAAACTTAACCAATGGCAAAAGTGGAGGAGTGGATTTCTCTTGGAGTCTGGGGTTCGTGGACTTCGTGGACCTCAGGATTCAGAGAGAGTGCATTCCACCTCAAGGAGTCTTCATCCAACTTTCGGCCAAGTCAAACACAAAATACAACTACGTCCCTTCAGTAAAAGTATTATAAGTTAAAATCCAAATAAGTGTTACTAGTAGTTTCCGTTGTATTCAGTGAGCGGAAGTGAATTAAATAATTACTAAGTGCAAAAGTCTGAAGTGGTGTATGTGATTGTAGTGCAAAGTTCTTCCTACCCTGCGTGAGTCAGGCCCGTATAAGACGCCGGGATAAGAACTCTTCCCTACCCATTACAGAGCAGAACCCAGCTACTCCCGTCTTTCCCTACTTGCGAGACACCTAATGGTAGTACAGGAAACGAACTCCCGCCTACCAGCACCAACAACGACAATTCCTCCCTTCCCGCCTAACGTCTCGCCATCTACGAGAAGTGGGAGGAGGGCAGTAACTCCAGCGGACGCGTCCAGACACGAGATGCAGGTGAGCCGCAGCACCGGAAAGGAAGGGATACAGGCCAAGAACTCTCGCCATCCACGAGAAGAGAGAGGAGGGCAGTAACTCCAGCGGACGCGTCCAGACACGACGTGCAGGTGAGCCGCAGCACCGGAAGGAAGGGATACAGGCCAAGAACTCTCGCCATCCACGAGAAGAGAGAGGAGGGCAGTAACTCCAGCGGACGCGTCCAGACACGACGTGCAGGTGAGCCGCAGCACCGGAAGGAAGGGATACAGGCCAAGAACTCTCGCCATCCACGAGAAGAGAGAGGAGGGCAGTAACTCCAGCGGACGCGTCCAGACACGACGTGCAGGTGAGCCGCAGCACCGGAAGGAAGGGATACAGGCCAAGAACTCTCGCCATCCACGAGAAGAGAGAGGAGGGCAGTAACTCCAGCGGACGCGTCCAGACACGACGTGCAGGTGAGCCGCAGCACCGGAAGGAAGGGATACAGGCCAAGAACTCTCGCCATCCACGAGAAGAGAGAGGAGGGCAGTAACTCCAGCGGACGCGTCCAGACACGACGTGCAGGTGAGCCGCAGCACCGGAAGGAAGGGATACAGGCCAAGAACTCTCGCCATCCACGAGAAGAGAGAGGAGGGCAGTAACTCCAGCGGACGCGTCCAGACACGAGGTGCAGGTGAGCCGCAGCACCGGAAAGGAAGGGATACAGGTAAAGAACTAACAAGTGACGAAAACTCGGGCAAAAGGCAGTCATAAGTGTTGCCGAACGTAAGGGGCCCAACAAAGTGAGCGGTGAGAAGTGGAGCTCAACGTAAGGGCAGTTAAAAGGACGGTGATAGCATCGAATGGTGTGGAAGGATGGTTCGGGTGTAGGCGACGATGGCTACATTGAAGACATGGGCAGCAGAGAGTGGCGACTAACCTGCTCGAAACGAGGACTGGGGCAAGGCCTACCTGTAATCCTGGCAACCTTGCCCGTAATGGTGCTGTTGCCTGCGAAACCCGCGACCTGGGCGCCCAAGCTGTGGCCTATGATGTGGACATCCTGCAGCCGGGCGCCCGCCTCTGCCACGAGGAACTCCACCAGTTGCGCTGTCAGTTCTCCTGTCAAAACAGCGTTCCGAGCAGCAGCGATGTAGTTGGGGGATGGACACAGGACGGACCAGTCCACGCCAATGATGTTGTAATTTCCCTTGGCCAGGTAGGCTGCAATACATGACAACAATGTTTGTATAGTCCCTGTACAGGATGCAGTGTCTTCCCGTGTGACGGGAGGTGGGGTTCCCGCAGAGAGGAATATTGACATGGCGGTCTACAAGGGCGTGACACCGTGTGAGACCATAAGGAGGAACGGCCTTCTGAAGGAACCTGTTGTTCCCATCTTTATATTGTCACGTGAATCAGTGACTATAAGCGAGATTTTGGATTGGAGATTGGGTTTAGTGACCGCTGAAACAAACGACTCGTGACTACACTTAATTATAGCACGATCGGTGACTTCAGAACTTTATAGATTACTACAGCATACGCCAAATCTTTTCAGTCTGCTGTCACTAGTCGTTTTCCGGTTACGGATCTTGACAAGGGAGATTCTTCAACTGCATCGACTAAGTCTTCCCTTCACAGACTCCTTTGAAAGTGACTACTGACTTACTAGTAAACTTGTCTCGGCAAGGACAGCGTAGAAAACACCTTTTATTCTTGTGCTCGAAGGTTTCCGTGGCAACTCATTTCTTTGCGAAGGCTTTGTCCAGTAACGGCTCTGGTGTATTTGCGTATCTTGTAGTCGTCGCCTAGTAACAGATGTTCCGTCGTTTGTTTCAGGGTCGTTACCCAGTAACGGTCAACGCGCTACAATATTATAAGGGGAAAGCCTCGATGTGTTTAAAGAGACCCAAGCCGTTCATGACATGCATCAAGTGCGCTCCCAGACACATGGAGACTACTCACAACCACTCCGAACCACGGATACTTGCAAAGTCCACTTAACATCAGTTTTTCCTTCTATCATCTGTGAACCGATTGTCTGGACAATGTAGCAGCCTCGACGTCTCACGATCCAGTGCCAAATATTTGGACAGCCACCTTATTGAGCTTTCTTATAGGAAGTGATCACAAAGTCCAAAAGTAGAATGACATTTAGTGGCATGATATTAATGCCAGATTTAATAAAAACCCGTCTCTTAGTAGAGAGGTTAATGTGGGAAAGGAGGAAAGACACAGGAACATGTTAATACATCGAGGCCGAAAGCCAGTACGCAAGAGAACTGAACAGTGAACGAATCTTTAAGATATAGAACAATTTTTATGACAGAATTTCCTGTAGAAGAAATTCCGAGTAAAATTTGTCAGATACAACATCTAAATATAATTGTTTCGAATGATGTTGTATTCCAGAAAGATGGCCTATTTTTTCTGGGGTATCCCCAAAGACCAGGTTTTTGAGACACAGCATTTGGGAAACCGGATTCGTTACCGTCATCACACGTAAGGTAGTAATATTTCCTACTCATCTGGGCCCTTTAGAAAGATCTGGTCTCGATCACTGAACTCGTACAGAGGTCATCAGCCTTATGTACTTCTGACTGCCTCGTCGTCACTAAGCCAGCGTGAAATGTTGAGCTGTCGTGAAAGTAACATCACTTAATTTTGGACTCTGAAATATTCTATGGCTAGAAATCTATGAAAAGTACGCATGCTTGTTGGCTAATATTTCGTCTAATGCTAACCAACATGGTGATCATGCGAAATGTAATTTAACTTCTGGGCAAAATGCGAGTACGACAAGTTGCCCAACAGGCCAACGTGAAATTGTGTACGAAGAGAGATTGCAGACGCTACTGCTCTGAGATTAAGCGCTGACATCTATTTCAGCAGAGCTCTTCAACGTTCCATCAGGGGGCACTTTATAATCGCAACGCCAATACCGTACCTACCATCTTTGCTGTTAATAATGTTTGCACTGTCGCCGTCACCTGCGAAGCCATGGACCAGTATTTTCGTTGGGATCGTGGGATCAAATCCGGATTTCCGCAGGTTTTCGGTGTCATTGACCCGCAGTGTATACGGTGTGGAGGCGCCTCTTGAGCTGGAGCAAACACAAAGACCGAAGAGTGTACACATGCGCAGTGAGAGATCTGAAAATCAGCTGAACGCAAGTCTGTCTGCGCACAGCGGGAGCCAGGTGCGGACAGAAATGGAGAATACATGGCGAATTTCATTGTTCTCATTGAGCAGAAAATTAGAGAATTACAGACTAAAGTGGAATTGATTCGACGACCTGAGGAAGGCAGAAAGCGCAATATTCATTTTAACTTAAAACTTTATCATCGGATATATTACATACTTAATTCTAAATTTTAAAGCGATTGACAGTTGCCTCCATCATATCCACAGTGTACCAACTTGTATGACCTGATGATGGTCGCGGGTTGGCCCGAAACACGTTGCATAGTACAGCTGAATACACAGTGGTAGTGTGGATGGTTGAAAGTTTGCTATATGAATTGCGTAGAAAGAGGGAAACAGTTGAATACTGAACTAGCATAGCTAGAAGATTTTCAAGACGCGGAATTGAATTTAAATAAAAATCTGCAATAGATTTGTGTAATACAGACAAATGTCCACGAATAACCCTATGCAGTCGGAGTTTATTACGGACCAATGTGTCTGAAAAAGAAAGAGAAAGGATTGTCTACCGACGTTCAAATGAAAGTTTTCGGCTTCGAATAATAGGCAAAACTGCGAACGGCTTTATGGCCCTGAGATGACCTCCACTTGACACAGGTTGCTACAGCTACAGGGGTCGACAAGACCATGCGGCTTGCAACTCTAAAGCCCGTTAATGTGTAACGAGCATTGAGATCTACTCACTTCGTGTACAGATTGAATATTACATCATCAGCTATGTCTCTGGCGTCTCTGGTGACCGGCGGTGACGTTTCGGCGAAGATGGCGAGATGGGACACTCCTTCGTCGCCTGGTATCATCATCCACGGTATTCCCGCGAAGTAGTGAACACCCTCAGGCTGGTGGATGTCAGCTGGCAAGAAGCTGATCGTGGTGCCCCTGCCTGCGGACATCGCAGTATATGCAACTGTCAGGAACTCAGACGGCTCAGTGTCGGATGGCAAGATGATAACGGGAGTGGAAACCCACCAGTGTGTCGACCGGAACCGGCCTCCGAGCTACGGCACGGCTCAGTCAGACGGTCTATGTAAGGGCGGGTTCCTCTACACTACATTCGAAAGCTAAACAGGTTTACAGATATCACTAAGTATTTTCCGCATATGTTAGGCATGTTGCCATGCATAATGTGTGGCGCTGATGTCGTCCCCACCTCCTAAGTTCGTGCGTCCGGCATGTTGCTCTTACCAGCTGGAGGATACTGGGCTTCCTTCAATGGCACAAGTCGCGACAAGATCTCGTACCATCGCTGGACGAAAGGAAGAGGCCGTTGTTGGACAGCGGACACTAATTTGGAAAAGTGTGAACAGCGCGGCCTGGATGTTAGTCAGTCGATAAGGAGATAACACAAAAGCCGAGAGTTTGGCTATGCGGGAAGCACCCAGTTTTTCATGGGCGACCATTTCTTACCCCTTGCGCCCAAAAGTTGATTTTGATGCCTAAATCCTTTGGGATAGTCGTTTTCTTGTCATCTCTGTCTCAACCATTGTATAAATGTTTTGAAAACAATTAAGCTACAGCAAAATTGTTTAGAAAATATCAGGGGGACCTGCATTTCCTTGCACACCCAGGTTAATGAACACTGCTCAGGTTCTTGTAGCATTATGCATGTTACTGAAGTAAGGCCATCAGCTTGGTGCGCTCCTTACTTAATTTCAGAAGTAAATAGATGAAAGAAATGAAGAGTCTTACCGTTTGCCGTGGCCAGAAGGGCGGCCGCCAGTAGAACGCAGCTGTACTTGCCCGACATCGTTGAACTGCTTGCAGTCTCGTGGGACCACTCCGCGTTTTATATACACCCTATTATGTTCGTAAAACGCAAATAATTATTGATATTAGTATGATGCAATTATATTTATCTGTATTTGATATGTTAAATAAGTAGTGCATTGATTCCGCAATCAATGCTAGCGGCACCCACCGCCTCTCTGACTACACAATTAATGTCATAGATAAAAGAGTGCCAGGAGATATTCTGCTGCTGTTTTTTTTTTTGCAACTGTGAAGTCATGGGGAATTTACAGAATGTTGCCGTAAGCAGAGAGCAGTGGTGTGAGTCAATGCCCAGAGAACCCAGCTCTGTGTGTTACTTAGCCGAAAGTTTAACACCCCTAACACGAGAAGGTGTCCCGCCACTGAACACGATCCTGAGCCTGTTCTTTCTAACTCACACCATCACTCTCTCTCTTACTGAGATTACTTGCAGTGTTATCCTCCCATTTCTTTCTCGTTCTTCCAAGTTCCGTTTTTTCAACAAGTTCCTCACCAGAATTCCATATGAACAACTTGCCGAGCCCATCGTAACCCCCTTCCCCCTTATATTTCAGCCCCGGAATTGTCACTTCTCGCCTTGTTTGCACAAGGCACGTGAAACACAGGCGTAACGCGGGGAATGGCCCCTGCGTTTGCAAGTGCCATGTGCTTACCAGCAGACGAACTTGTTTCAATTTGCAATTCGGTGCCTGTAACGTTCTGCGTGATTTGACATTGCCGAAAGCTGTGGGCATTGAAGGGGACAGGAGGAAATCCGTTTGCTGCCTCTCGTCTGCAACAGTGGAACATAGCGGCACGGACTGTCGGTGTGCACTCGTTACTCTTTCCATTGTTGGAGGTAATAAATAGTTGGATGAGGAAGGGAGACTGACTTTGTATGTTATTACACCTCACCATCACTGCCTTCAATTGTATATTTAGTGACATACCGCGTAAATGTGCCGTGAGGATGTCATGACTTTCGCTTTTCTCTCATGTGCGGGCGCGGGTGCGCCTTCCCACTTGATTCGTAATCACGCTACGATAGCATGGGAGCATCACGTCACCTCTCCAGATATCACGCAACTTTACATGTTCGGCTAATCAAGTCCCAGATATTCCACTTTCACCTTGACTCAGTCAGCTACCGAAATGTGTAGGCGGTTGCAGAGCACCGTCTTTCCTTAACCAGTACAAGACAATGGAAAATGTCCAATATTAGTCAGTTTAATATCCGAAAACTTCAACGAAATATTTGATTACTTGTGTTGTTTATGTCCACGTCATCACAGTTCAGTTTTGAATTGCAGGATGATTAATGAATAATGAATTGTAAGTGATGAGAGGGAAGCGGCCATGGTCTAATTTGAGGCAGTCTTCCTGTACAGTACAGGAACTGACAAAAACCTCGAGACTCTTCAAACAGGATAGCTGATCTCTTCGCCGACATTCCCGGCGCCTTCCCACCGCTACGTTCAGTGACTCTGTACACCTCCCGTGCGAGCGTTCAGCGCTGTCCGTCTGGAAACAATACTGGCCGACAGTTACATTATAAGCTTCCTAGGAGGGTTGCCGACCTCGCTGCTTCTTTCCACCACGGAACACACACTGACCGCTGTATACCTAGTCCAGGGTTTAAAATAACGATGTAGCTTCCCAGATGGGGCTCTCTATCTCACAAGCAGTCGGAACCAGGGGCCTTGAAATCGCGGAGCGACTGTACCTCACGCGAACAGTGTTGTTTTGGGCGTCGCAGACCTGTAGTGGTTTCATTGTTCACAGAATTATATGCAGTCCAATCACAGACCAACCAGTGGATTCGGGACATCACAATACACTATAAGTGTGATTTCTCAAACTGTCAGTCTTGTGACTTTGACTTTGACTCTGAGAATTCAGTTGAGTTCTCGGTGGATGACAGCCACGGTAAGTTCGTCGCGTGTGAGCAGAAGACTTTATTCACGTGTAGCATTTGAAGTGGTTTGAAGCGCTAGTTCCTTTGTTTTAATTGCATTTCAGGAGAGGACTTGTGTGTGTGTGTGTGTGTGTGTGTGTGTAACAGTGAATTGCGAAGTGTGGAACCAGAGATAGCGCTGTAATTAAATGTGCTTAAGAGAGATTGTAACCAAGGTGCCAGTAAATCCAATCAACCAATCTAGAACCCGTCATTCTCGTCGCGGGTACCACCCATCACGTGAGTCTATTGTCACCAATTGTAGCGAGTTTATGGCTGCGTTGCTAGTTGTCCCGTATTTACTGTGTAACCACTGCTGAAGAATCCAAAACTCTCCGAGCTGCCAACTTCTGACACCAAATATATCACGTGTAGGGAGGGTACGCGTGACGAAATGACGGGTTCTAGTTCGGATGACTGGATTTAGTAGCACCTGGTTACACACTTCCTCTCTCTATTATATTTAAATACAGTGCTCTAGCTGATTTACACACACGCTCAGTTCACCGTTTCGTCTCTACTAGTGGACTCCTAGCAGCGGATCTCAGTACAGAAACTGTCACTTCAAATCACTACAGATATTACATATGAAATCTTCCAGTCACATTTTACATCCTCACAGGGCGACCTCCTGTATTCTTCTGTATTCTTTGTTCCACTTCTCTTGCTTCCGCCACTAGTTCCACTCAAAGTCAAAGTCACATTGCGACTGACGGTCAGTCAGTCAGTAAGTCTTGGTGTCGAGCCCCATCTGGGGCTCATGACCAGATATTTATTACTGCTTGACCGTTACGGTCTTGTTTATTGGGGCGCCCTCTCTGACGAGAAGACGGGTCTGTCTTTTATATATGCTGCTGGCCCTTGACAGCGCAGTCTTTCTCGGGTCCTAGTCCCTTAGGACTTGCGACTATATTTTACTGTCTCCCATTTGAGACTTCCCTTTTCGTCTCCTCCCACGACTCGCAGGGCCACGGCGGAGGTACTCGACCCCGCCTCCACACGGAGGTACTGAGTTCCCCTCCAAGTCCAAGTCACATTGCGACTGACGGTCAGTCAGTCAGTAAGTCTTGGTATCGAGCACCCTCCTGGGGCTCATGACCAGATATTTATTGCTCCTCGACTGTTACCGTCTTGTTTCTGTGGGGCGCCCTCTATGACGAGAGGACTGGTCTGTCTTTTGCATATGCTGCTGGACCTTGACAGCGCAGTGTTTCTCGGGTCCTAGTCCCTTAGGACTTGCGACTATATTTTACTGTCTCCCATTTGAGACTTCCCTTTTCGTCTCCTCCCACGACTCGCAGGGCCACGGCGGAGGTACTCGACCCCGCCTCCACACGGGGTTATTGAGTTCCACTCGGTGAATCGGTCTCGTCACGTATCCTCGAATCGGACAGCTCGGAAAACGCAGCTCGTCCTTATTGTTGCGCGGAAGGGATATTTACCAACCGTTGCATAGCAACGGTCTCGGTGAAGGGATGTGACGTCACTTGCGGAAACGCAGAGGTCACGTGAACCCTACTCACTGTTGCGCAATCCAAGCTTTCACAGAGCTGTCGCCTAGCAACGCGCCGATACAATCCGCAACTCTCCCGTTGCATGCGTGCCCCGAGGCCTCTGTGGCTCAACAGTTCCTGCATAGAGCAAATACTACACAATATTGTAGCTTCAGCCTGTTATCGCATCGCGAAATTCGATTGTGTTCGAGCTTTGAGATTCTCTGTCTTCTGGGATGTGAGGCCAAGTAGTTTGGTAAATAGATGCCACAATTTTGGAGAAACGTGTTGCGTCTATCTTCAGGGAGAAAATTACTTCACAGCCGAAGAAGACTGATCGTCAGTCATGAGAAAATCAGTCCTCACACAATAATAATCTCTGGGTACTGCACGCAACGTCCCCATATCTGAGTCCCTCGTTTTCTTCCATGATGATGGAGGCAGCATGGCCCTCCGAAAGGTTTGTAACTTGCAACACTGTGTGTTGCTTGATGACCAGGACTGTGCTACGTGCTTTATCAGACACACACTTGTGATATTTTGTTTCTTATCAGCGACCAACGCCAGTGATCAGGCGATTTTTATCTGCATGTGAGTGGCGTGGCCGTCTGATCTGAAGTGGGGCAGACATGAGACACCGGTAAACTTAGTTTCCTTGGTCCGGTAGCCAGTCCAAACGGCGTAATAATGGCTGGGAAATGATAAGGAGGGAAGTGGTCGTGACGTAGAGTACTGGGTGTTTATATTGGGGGGGGGGCTGTATCCCCCCAAACACTGACACTATCGCTGCATGCATCCCAAAGTCACATTGCGACTGACGGTCAGTCAGTCTGTTTGTCTTGGTGTCGAACCCCAGCAGGGGCTGATGATCAGATGTTTCTTTTGATGTGAAAGTACTGTCCTGTCCATGTGGGGCGCCCTTTCTGACGAGAGGTCGGGTCTGTCATTTGTCAGTCATAGTCTGTATCAGTAAGTACACAGTCAGTATTTAAATATATTTACAATTTACTCTTAATTCCTACTTCTTTGTACAATATATACAAGGCCTCTGTCAATCCAGACTCAGTACAGCAGATTATGCCGCATTTCTGGTAGTATTCGCTACCACGGCAGTCTAGTCACTTGACCGGTCGAATGCCTGACTGCCTCCAAGTTTAAGCCTCTTATACTTTCTGTGTCGGGCTTCGCCTTGTCCGATGTTGCGAACATTCTCATTATCATGATTTTATATGACTTCTGTTTGTTGCTTGCATAATTTTGTTATATGGTCATATACGTACGGGATTTTGAATGCCATGTGCAAATCGCGGGGCGGTGTGCGCCTCGGAAAATTGCCAGTGGTGCGGAGAACCTTGTTTTGCAGGCGCTGCAATTTCACTAGACAGGTGTCTGCCGCAAACTCTCAGACGGACTGACATAAGTCATTACGGATCAAATGAGAGCCTTGTGGAGGGTCAGCTTAATGTTAGCGCTTAATCACTCACTTCTGAATAGGGAATACACGTACTCTAATGAATGTCCTAAAGGCCTTGGCTTCGATCATTTCTATGTACGTACAATCTCCATGCCACTCTCTTATCGAAGATTACACCTAGATATTTTGCACTATTTACAAATGGAACATTTCGTCCATTTAGAGGAAGACAAGACTCAGGCGGTCGACGGCTACGAGAGAACTAGACCCCCCCGAGTCTTATCTTCATTAATTTTAATATTCAAGCCCTCATATCAGGTCTCAATTGAGCTGAGACCGCGCTGGAGTTTTCTAACAACAAAACCCTCCTTCCGATCTGTCGCATACAGACAGGTGTCGTCCGCAAAGAGGGCCAGGTGAATACCATGTATTTGGGGTCGTCATTAATATACAAATTGAAAAGAGTAGGGGACAGGACTGAATCTTGTGGCACCCTTGCTTGCATTTTCCTTGGCGTTGACATTTCGCCTTCAGCCGAAACCCTGAATTTACGTTGAGCATGCATCTCCGGCGTTGTTCGGGCTCTTTAAGGGCCTTGTCTTTAGGTAGATACAAAATTCACCAGTCTCAGGGCCTCTCAATATCCATCGAAGAGCCAAAAGTCACCGATCCGTGCGCATAGTGCCGTCTTCTCTCGGAATCCTGACAGCGGGATATCCCATTCTCCGAGCAACCTTAACCAAGCTCCAGCCGAGCCCTCAGCGTCCCTCGGAGGAGGTCTCTTCTGCTCGTTTGGCAGTTCAGGCTACTGACACCCAGCAAGAGGCCCGCGAGAGCTGACGGCATGTAATTTGAGGCACTATCCGGGTGGGGGGGGTGTTGAGATTTGAAACTGGAGCTTCTCAAATACCAAACCGGAGAGCGCCGCCTGCTGGGTCTCGACATGCAGCCCCTAACAGACCCTGCAGACCATTCTGTGTGCCCTGACACATTGGCCTTATTGGTGTGCAATAAACAAGAAGTTGCGAGAAGAACTCTCCTATGATGCTCAAATCAAGTTTCGTCAGAGTCGGTGGACTGGTTCGGTAGTTTGTGAGGGGGAATGTAAGAAAACATGGTAAGCTCATAAACATATTAATAATCGAATAGGTCCGTTTGGAATTTTGATGAGTGTTTGTTAAAGTCACCTTCCGCCTTTCCTCTGTTACCACGCGGGAACTCGAGGACCGCTGAAGAAGTTTCCCGCAAAATTTTATATTGGAGAATTTCACAGAATCGTGTCTACATTAACTGGGGAGTGGCCCAAGGACTTTATAGAAGTTACAATGATTGCCTTAAAGAAAAAGACAAAAGCTACAAAATGCAGCGACTATCGCACAATAAGCCTTATTGCACATACAGCAAAGATAATAGCAAAGATACTTAAAAGAAGAATTGAAAGGAAAATAGAGGATGTACTTGGAGAAGATCAGTTTGGATTTAGAAGAGGAAAAGGAACCAGGGATGCAATTGGGATGATGAGAATTATAGCGGAACGAACTTTGGAGATAGATGAAGAACTGTGTGTTTGCTTCATAGACTGGCAGAAGGCATTTGACCGGGTAAACTGGACCAAATTAATGCAGATCCTAAAGGAAACAGGTATCGATTGGCGTGAAAGAAGATTGATTAGCAAATTGTACATGGATCAGAAAGTTAGAGTACGACTGGACAGAGGGGAGACAAGAAGCGTGCAGATTGTAAGAGGAGTTCGACAAGGATGCTGTTTATTACCAATTCTGTTCAACTTGTACAGCGAATGCCTTACCAAGGAAGCTCTGGATGGGCTCGGAGACTTCAAAGTAGGAGGGCAAATTATTCAAACTGTGAAATATGCAGATGACCTTGTGTTAATGGCTAAGGAAGAAACTGTGCTACAGGGCATGATTGATAGACTAATTGAAATTGGAAGGTGCTATGGCATGGAAATGAATGTGGAGAAAACAAAAGTAATGAAAATTTCGAGACAACCAACCCCAGTCACAATAAAGATAGACCAAAAACAACTGGAGAATGTGAAATGTTTTAAATATTTGGGTAGCTTGTTAACAGATGATGGAAGGTGTACTTGTGAAATTAAATCCAGGATTGCCATGGCAAAAGCTGCATTTAGCAAGAAGAAGAATCTTTTTACCAGCAAATTGGACTTAAATTTGAGGAAGAAACTAGTGAAATGCTACATTTGGAGCATAGCTCTGTATGGGGCTGAAACATGGACACTTAGGGCAGTAGATCAGAAACATCTGGAAAGTTTCGAAATGTGGTGTTGGAGAAGGATGGAGAAGATCAGTTGGACCGATTATGTGAGAAATGAAGAAGTGTTAATTAGAGTCAGTGAGCAGAGGAATATCCTACACGAAGTAAGAGAACGGAAGGCTAATTGGATTGGTCATATCTTACGCAGAAACTGCCTTCTAAAAGAAGTTATCGAAGGAAAGATAGAGGAGCGGATAGAAGTGACAAGAAGACGAGGAAGAAGACGTAAGAAGATACTGGATGACCTTGGGGACAGAAGAGGATACTGTCATTTGAAGGAGAAAGCTCTAGATCGCATTAAGTGGAGGAATTGTTTTGGAAGAGACTGTGGACCTGTCGTCTTGACAGATTACTGATGATGATGATGATGTGTCTACATATTGCTATTTGGAACAGAATCCGGCATTAGGCTTTTCTGCACCTATCTCGATAAAGATCGTGAACGAGAAAGCTATCGGCATGCACATCCCACGGCCAGAAGTGTTTCTAGATGTATGAACAAAAGAGACGGTATGAACGAGTAAACTGCATGGCCTCTATGTTTGAGACTTACGAACTGGACTTTATATACGCACCATTATTGAAGCATCAACACTGATTTTGCGAACACACGAGAAGATTAGCGAAGTCTCTTCTTCTTGAAGCTTCGTCCCGGCTGAAAATGCATATACGTATTTCAATAACCTTATTAATTTTTGGCCTCCTTCGCCGTCTACATGAAAGCAAATGATTTGATTTTTACAGCAAGACATCCTAATTAAAATGGGGGAAAGAAATTCTTGATTTAGTTTACGTTGCATTCAAACGCGATTCGTTTTATGGAGCATATACTAACAAGTTATGTATACTGTAGAATATGATATTTTGTGTTGTGACAGTGTGTAGTATGGACAGAGCCCGCAGTTTTGAAGGAATTTATGTCCTCCATGTTCAGGATTCAAAAACAGTACACGCACGACGAGAGCATACGCAGCCTCAACTGAGGCCCTCTCCGAAATACGCGGTTGAGTCATCTGTGACATCCGGCTCTGGTTCTGAATTTGGCTTTTCGCCTTGCGTATTTTATTCCGTGCCATCCAGCCAGCTCCGATTCCAGTTCCCTCCCTCTTGTTTGCGGCTTGGTTATGTAACTTTGGCGTGACGTGAGCTTTCCAGTCGTCTCCAGTCACCATACTGTTTCTGCTGTTTCTGCCTTAGGATGTAGCTGTTTTGCTGTGAATGTGAGGTTGTCTCTCTTTCTCGTCTTTCTTGCTGTCCTGAAGCAATGCAAGTAACATGGGTATGAATTTAGTTCGGATTTTGCTGATCCATGAAGCATGTGTAAATGAAGTTTGGTATTTGTCTAGTGAGTTATTCTGGCAGCAAAAGAACCTTCGCCATGCAAGTGTGTGTATCTCAAGGTAAGTCTTCATTCTTGTGTAATTTGTGTTTGTAGTTCTTCGTGAGATAGGCCTTGATGGTTCTATACACTGACCATTCCGTGGTGTGTTTGTGCGTATCTTACGATACGGGTACGGTACGTATAAGGCAAGAGTTCCCCCCTCCCCCACGAGACCTACGTCATATTTGCTTTCAGACAAGCCGTATAGTTCTGTGACTTAGTGTGCCACGTTTTTTTGTTTTATAAAGTGCGGATGAAGACAGCTATTTTTGTTCTTTGTTTAACACATCACGAGAATCTGCGTGTCACATCCGTCAAGTTCACTAGTGTTGTCGCAGTTCTTGCAAATCTCTTTAACCGTGTTAGATCAGAATGACGGAACCTTGGTCATTTTAAACAGTTCTTGAGCAATGTGGAAACTGAAAATGAAATGTACTGTATAGAAGTGCGCTGGTGAGTCGAATGCTTAAACGTGTCTGCAATTCAAGGTTGGAAATTTATGGTTATGAAAAGAAAGTCTTTTCCGTAAATTACTGGTAATGATTGGATTTGCGATTTTGATTTCTGCGCTGATATCACACAAAACGTAAATGAATTTAACAGGAATGTGTAAGGAAGGAACCAACTCATCAGCGAAGTATTTGCCAAATTAATGGCACCCGAGAGTAAGCTTCGCCTCTAAGAAATCTTTTTACTGTCAAATAATATGGCACACTTACCAGATCTAAGAACGGAAAAGCCAACAGACGCTAAGAAATATGATAAAAAAATGTAGATTATAGAACAGTAATTCAGATCTCTATTTCAAGATGTGCGAAAAGAAGAGGCAGCTTTTAGTTTATTTTCAACACCATTTGACGTAGTGTCGAAACTGCTCTAGGCAAACTTAAATAGGAGATCATAGGTTTACAGTACGAAGGCATTTCACCTGCACTACAGGTGACATGAGTTTTCGGAAGCACATAGTAGAACCTCGCTTAACGAGCACCTCTCATAACGAGTAATTGTAAAAAAAAAAGAAGAAGAAGAAGAAGAAGAAAGAAGACTCTCTTAACGAGCGACGTTTCGCATAACGAGTGACGAAAGGGGAAGTCCCGGATTGTGCGCTTGCTTCATCAGTCTGTGTTTGACACTCGTTCCGCTAGCATCTTAGTGTCGCTTGTGACCACACATTTTTCCAAACTTGTGTTCAGACATATTATTTGTGATTTTTTCGTGCAACGTTCAGTAACCCTTGCAGAAATGTTCCCAAAAAAAAGCCTCAAAAAGACAGCCATAAGAGAATAAAAATAACTGTAGAAATGAAAAGTAAAATCATTGAAAAGCGAGAACGAGGTGTGAGCGTGGCTGATCTAGCATGCACATACAGTCGGTCTACATCAACGATTTGCACCATCCTCAAGAACAAGAACAAGACTAAGGAGACAGATGCTTCAAAGGGAGTGACAAGAATATCTACACAACGGTTACGTATTCTCGACGAAGTTGAAAGGTTGCTCCTCACATGGATAAACGAAAAGCAATTACAAGGCGACACTATTAACGAGAACATCATTTGTGAGAAAGCGAAAGTTATTTTCTCCGACCTCGTTAAGAAGGCGCCAGGATAATCAACGGCCGAAGAAGAAGCATTTAAGGGAAGCCGTGGGTGGTTCGAGAAGTTTAAGAGAAGAACCGGCATCCACAGCGTTGTAAGGCACGGTGAAGCAGCAAGCTCCGACACAAAGGCAGCAGAGAACTTCATCGGCGACTTCAAGAAGCTCGTAGATTCTGAGGGTTACCTGCCGCAACAGGTTTTTAATTCTGACGAGACGGAGGTAACAGCAAAGCAACAATCTTCTGGCGCAATAAGACAAATGCTGAAAACATTGGAAACTGTTGCATCGTACATTGAGAAGCATCACCCTAATAAGGCAGTGGTTATGCGCGCTACAAATTTTGAAGCGTCGGTAAAAACAAGTGTCTCCAGACAGCTTTCTAGTAAAAAAAGAATTAGATATGTATCATAAATAATAAACAAATTATTTCGATTTTTTTTTTTGTTTTCTGCAAATCGAATTCGCATTCCAGGTTGGTTCATTCCGCATAGAAGAAAAGATGAAGATAATTCACGCTTCTTAACACTGTATATATAATTTTCTTTGGATAAACGTTACACATAATTTTTTTTTAGTATTTTTTCAGCATGGAACGCATTATCATATTTTACGTTAATTTATATGGGAAAAATTGTTTCGCATTACGAGTAAGATTCTGGAAACGTATATATATATATATATGAAATGTNGAAATGAAGAAGTGTTAATTAGAGTCAGTGAGCAGAGGAATATCCTACACGAAATAAGAAAACGGAAGGCTAATTGGATTGGTCATATCTTACGCAGAAACTGCCTTCTAAAAGAAGTTATCGAAGGAAAGATAGAGGAGCGGATAGAAGTGACAAGAAGACGAGGAAGAAGACGTAAGAAGATACTGGATGACCTTGGGGACAGAAGATGATACTGTCATTTGAAGGAGAAAGCTCTAGATCGCATTAAGTGGAGGAATTGTTTTGGAAGAGACTGTGGACCTGTCGTCTTGACAGATTACTGATGATGATGATATATGTGAGCCGTTCTTTTCAAAGATGTTACTATTATGAGGGATACACCCCAAAACCAATTACGATAATAAAGCTCTCTCCATATTTTGCTTCTCGAGTATGCCCAGATATTAATATCTTACGTCCAAAACGCGTCCCAATTTGCTCATTGAATTCTTCAATTCAGTAATGCGGGTGATCTGATTTGTAAGAAAATGCATTCTTTTCCGTGGAACTCCATAAATAAAGTAATGGAGAAAGAGTTTCTCTTGTGGTTTAGAATGCGACCAGTAAGCCTTTTTTATTTTTCCGCATTTGACCCTCGACGTAAGCTGAATGCTGTTAATCACTGCAGTAGCACTGGGAAATAAATAGGAACTAGCCGTACGCAGCACATCACACCTTTCAAACAGATCTTCGAGGTTACTGTTTAAATGTCAATGCATTTTGTTTATTTGGTCCATTTCAACTTATGCGTCCGTTTATGACACAGCAAATGGGTTAACTTGTGTCCAATCATTGCTTTACCATAGCAAGACGCCCTTATTTTGGTTGGTTTTCAAGTCTCTTTGTTATTGCTTCAGCAGATCGAATCATGTATCCGGAAACAGTTTGGGCCATTTCGAGATGGCGATTTAACCTCCGCTAAATTCTTTCCTCATCTTTCACGTAGTTGTGACTTGATCTGGAATAGCAGCAGTGTTATTGCCTAAATATGCATGGCTTAAATGGCCATTTAATATGACAAAGCTCTAAATTTTACTGTTTTGTATAAACAATTTTATTCATGTATTAGAAAACAAGAATTGGCATCTTTAGAATTGCATATACAGTAAATATGCCATTTAGATATTAATATATATTTCTTTTAATTTTCATAGATTTCTCTGGCCGCTCTCTAGTAACATATTCGTAACTCGTTAATCTCTTGACAGTTTAGACAGATATTGAGTATTCAGGAACAAGAGCGCTGTAACGGATGTGATGAAGGCGTTGCAGGTAGCAGCTCTGTAAACACGGTACATTACGCAACAATAGAGGAGGCTCTGTTTCAGTGAACGAATATTTATAGGTCGTTGATAGGCAACAGTCAGTGGGCCAGTGGACTGGCGATGTAACTATCACGTGACTCCTTTTCTCTGTGGTCTTCCTTATGCAACAGTGGAACTGGACTTCTGTGTGGTCCGTGCCGCGGCTATATAACGAGAACTGAGCCCACCATGTGGAGGAGGGGTCGAATGCCTCCACCGTGACCCTGCGAGTTGTAGGAGGCGACGAAAAAAGAAGTCTCAAATCTGAGGCAGTAAAATATGGTCTGCACTGGCAAGGGCCAGGAGCATACAAAGACAGACCCTTCCTCATAAGAGAGGGCGCCCCACAAAAACAAGACCGTAACTGTCAAACAGTAATAAATATCTGTTGGGGCTCGAAACCAAGACTGACTGCTGACCGTCAGTCGCAATGTGACTTTGACTAAGTTCAGAGCGAATTATAACTACGACTAGAATTGAGTTCTGAGTTCTCGGTAGTAGACAGTCACGAGAAGTTCGTGTTTGAAGAAGAGTTAACTTTGTGTGTGCTATAGTGCATTGGGATTGGGAGTGTGTAATTTAGTGAGACTTTTACAGTTCCCGTATTATAAGTCCGTTGCCAAGAAACAGACAGTGAAGGCTAGTGGAAGTAGACTGAGAAGATTAGTTTAGTGTTTGTAAATTGTGTAAATCAGCAAGGGTGTAATAATTATTTGTAGTTACGACGTGTAAGTTGTTAATAAATCCAATTGCTAATCTTAGTCACTCTGACACATGACAGTATCAGAAATTGAATTCACTAAGTTTTCGAGCAGATTAAAATACAGGATCGCCCGCACCATTCAGTGCGGCATCTTCGTGTCTTCCCATCTTCTACCTTAAATCGAAACGACTGACAGAAGCTGTTGTTTTGTACGGATATGAAACTTGATTTCTTATGTTAAGGGATGAGCATAGACTGAGTGCTTGTACAAAGCAGATAACTTCCAGTCCAGTATGACATACGGGTTTACAACACTTCAGTCTTTATTCGCCTTACATGTTTCGATTCAAAAGAATCATCTTCAGAGGCGCACCACTTGTATTGCGATACTTTGAGTACTGACACCGTGTTGTCTGTTATGTGGAGAAAAACACTTCATCTTGAGGTCTTAAAGAGAGCCCCAATACCCAATGAGGACGTAACACCCTGAGCTGCAGCTGCATGAGACATCCGTGCCAGGTGTTCGCTGTCGCAAGCATTTCTGAATGTCAGGTGACTGAGTGCGTCTATGCTACAGCAAGACTGGCCAAGGATGTCTCCGCGTCAGCAAGTGCCCCTGGATTTGTTAAATGTTGTTCTCCAGCAACGAACTCTGGCCAACAGGTCAAGCGAACGGCACTAGTGAACTTTATTTCTTTACTTATTTACTTACTTAAGGTATATTTAACATTGCTTCCCGCGTCTGAGACTATATGTAATTGGAAAACAGAACCCTTAATTAATAAAGTCCGTGGCCTAAATTGAGGTATGAGCGTGGCATTTGCCAGAAGGCACAGAGGGGAACCACTAGGAGCGTCAGTGATCCGGCCGAGAGTCGCACTATCAAGTCCATGAATCTTGAAGCAGTGGATCCCGTGCAAAAGGAGCTCAGCTCAGTTCCTGAATGAGAATTCGTACGATTCCGTCGAACTCTGCACAAATCCGGACGTCCTTTCCGGACGGCTTACCTTGAAAGAACTTCGTGTCCCCCCTCATAAACACTAACAACAACGAGGCCACAAACGGAACACAAATCAGTGTTATTTTTCACGTTTCCATGGTAACGGAGTGAGTTCCGGTTATTCTTCTATGTCTACGGCGTTTCCACCAAGAAACCTATGTCTTTCTTCGCACCGCGGATCGTCTTCTGGCGACAGGACCCACCTGCCTAGAGCGAACGGCTTCTTCGCGGCTGTAGTCACCAAGTAAAACCCGCGGGAGCTGCAAACAGGGCAAAACACATGTATTTCCAGGGCACAGTTCTAATTTTAGAAGCTGCTGCTTGGTATAAAACCGAAGGTTCATTTCCTCGTTCACACAATCCCTATCCTGAGCCAGATCAATGCAGTCCATATTAGGCCAAAATATTAACTTTAGATTCATTTTAATATTATTCTCCAGTATACTCCACGGTCTCCAAAATGATTTCTTTCCTTCAGTATTTTCGGCGTATGTACATAAGCTCATTTCTCCCACGGGTGCTACATGACCTGCTCATCTCATCCTTATTTCTTTGGTCGTCCTATGGATGTCAGATTAGTACAGATTGTGAAGGTCCTCGTTACGTGATTTTCTCCAAAATCCTGTTGACTCCTCCCCCTTGGATGTTAATATACCCCTCAGCATCGCGCTACCTTCAAGCACCATACAAAATATGTACCCCTCGAATAAAATGGTAGGTCAGATTTCACGCTACACAAAGCAACAAGGAAAACTAAATTATTTCTGTAAATATTTACATATATGTATGCGTAATCTGGGAGGACATGATTTCCTGGCCCGAGTGGCAGCAACCACTTCCCGCTTTTAATGTATTCATAATTTCCTCGCGAGTGCAATTATAGTTTATCACTGCCATTCTCGAGTATTTTGGGCACGTTTTCAGATATCAGATTTCTTATATGACGACTTTCGCCTCTGGCGTCGTGACGAGACGGGGCAAGTGTCTCAGTATTGGTGGAGGATGTGTCAAGATATAAATGTTTCTCCCAGGTTCAAATATCACACGTTCTACGTTTTATATCTGTTTGTGACCTCTTTACTGACTCTCTCGTAATGCAGTTAACCTGAGCAATGGTGTAGTTGCTTCCATTATCATTAAACTATTTCCAACGAATCCTGCAGCTACTTTATAACAATTTCAGCCTTAAGTGTCCCTGTAATATTGTATCAGTTTTGAATTGTGCTAGTACACATTGAACACTCACTTGATCGGAGCGCTCTCGCCCATTATGACAGCTGGGTACCTTGGTGGACAGAGACCCAGAAGAAAACGGAAGAACCCGGGACATTGCCAGCCCCAGAAGCCAGCGTGGGATGTGATGGATTCCGCAAAATATGCCGGAGCTCGGTGATGATTGCACCCAATCGGATCTGCGGAGGAAAGACAGGTCTAGCCGTAAGGTGTTTTGCTACGCTTTGGTGTGGAGGGAACATGACAGCGACCATATCTGCATTCTGTTCTTTATTTTTAATAACTTAATGTGACCTATAGACCAATTGTTATACAACGACTCGGTAAACATTCCCACGGAAGCGTATGCTCGCGACAACGGGACATCCATTGCTAGGCAACGGATCAGTAAACAAGTCTTCTCAACAATAGAGAGGCTGTGTTTTCTGTGTAGTCCGTGGCGAAGGGTTATTGAGGGGCAAAGAAGGTCGTTTGAGTTAGTTGTCGAGATTTAGTCGAGTTCTGGAGATGGAGGTCGAAGGAGATTGCAAAGAAAGGGCAAGAAATGAATTAGACTGTGTAGAGAAGACTTAATGTTTGATTTATAGTTAACAGTGAGGTGGTTTTAAATCCTTTGACAGGATACAACTAGTGAAGACTGAAAATCTAGTGCGTGTCTAGCAGTGAAACTGTCTAGTGCGTAGGTCAGCGATAGCGCTGTGTTACCTATAGTCCCTAGTTGTGAATGTGTAAGGTGCAGTACATCCAATCCAAACCCCTCTTATAAGTCAAGCACAAACCCTTAAATTGTGGGAAAATAGAGACTTTCCATTCGCATTCATATTATGGTATTTTGTGTCATGACACTATGTAAGTGTTACCGACGTTTCAGAGTAACCAGTGGTTTCGTATCCCGTCCTTAACTGCAAGTTGGTACCCAGCTGCCAGATCACGTGGTGTCAGAATCCAGAAGGCTACAACAAGAGTGTCCCTTTCAGTGCCATGCAACAAGTAACATCTCTGAGTATCAGATTCTACAGTTGTGGTGAAAAATTCGCTTCTTCACAACGCTCACTCAGCATGAAGATTCATTTCGCCGAATTTGAGGTTCTCACAGAGGTGAATATCAAGATGTGACCCCATGTTGTCTGGTAGTAGTCCGCTGACGTATGGGAGTACGTACTGCCTCCATCTTGAGGGTCAAAGGGTGAGACAGGGAAGAAAACATCAGGATGCTTAATTCACTATTCCGCCCTGAAAATAGAGGCAATATATTCTTCTGAAATTGCCGTAGACTTCTACCGGACCGTAATGGCGTTACATCCCGGAAGAGACTACCTTCAGTTTACCGCACACGCTTGGGAGGATCGGCAACTGATTGCTTTTGTCGTGAAGTCTCAGTCGCTGGGTTAAATCATTTTGGTATTCCGAACTTTGAACTGCTATTACAGTAGACTGATTCCCTTCAGAAAATCTGCACAATTCCTTGTGACACTGGAGCCAGAAGGACGAAACTACTGGATACTTTAAAAGGCAATGGATGACCTTTGTTCCTTACGTATTTCAAGAAAGTAACTCTTCAGTGCATGGCAGTGTTTATTCTGTGTGTGCGTGCGGGTGCGCGCGTGCTGTACGTACAGCTCTTCTGTACGCCGAAGGAGATCAACACCCTAACGCGATAATTCGAGGTTATGATCTAGTAGACAAGTTTCAACAAGCCCACTACTGCTACTTTTCATCGTCTCTCCAGAATTACCTTCACTCGCCGGTAATGCACTTCTTCCTGGTCCTAAGTGCTGCAGCTGCAGCCTCCACATATACACAGCCCATTGGCCGAGGCTCGTTGTGAATTTTGTTTTGATAATATTGAAAAATGCGCCGATACATAGAACACTATACCGTATCTCACGGAAGTAAAGACACTAGTGTCGATTAGTTAGGTAGGCCGCACACCGGCATGCGTCAAGACGTGTAACAGTCAAGACACGATGTCTGCGACATGACGCAAAGAAAGGAGCATATTTGAAACGAATGAGATTATGTAAACCGCCGCACACCGGTCTGATTCATGATGCTGACGTCAGCTTGATGCTGACAAATCACGAATGAAGCAAGACTGCGTGCTCGTATTTTGTCTCATGTCTTGATGCTTGTCTCGACGCAGTTGGTGTGCGGCCGGCCATACAGTCTCACGTGAAACACTGTGTTCTACAAAATGTATTTAATTTAAAATTTTAAAAGTCCATCACTACGTGTTTCGACAAGTGTTGTCATCAACAGGTGTTAAAATTTTTGGCCCGGAAACTGCTGTCTCCCGTTGTTAAATACATAGATCCTCTTGATGCGCATATGTGTTTCATTTGGTGGGTTGTGTTCTGTGCTGCGTGTTTTGTTCTCGAAGTGTTCAGAAATGACGCTGGAAGTGTTCTGCGTTGTTCTGAGCACACTCATGAACCCTCCTGGCCATGTTTCGGCAGACACGTATGAGAGTTTCCGTCGCGATATGCGGCTGAGAACATTTCAACAGAGTTTGCTCCGAAACCGCACCCTGTCATTCTCACTGCTTCTGTAAGTATACGCTCGGAAATAAGCAGCGAACTTTCCTCCGATTCCCCAAATCCTCGTGTCTGAAGTACGAGTATGTCAAGACCTTACTGGATTCGCTCCAGCAGCCTGGCTGGTTGATCCCTCCGTTCACATAGAAGTCCACGTCGCCACTAGCCTCTATCTTTCCTTGGACTAAGGCGTTCGTGTGGATGATGTCCACGAAAGCAGCGTCGCTGGCGTCTAGTTTCTGATCCCTGTTGACGGTCACGAAGAAAGGCATGGCTGGGTCTAACCCTGAAACAGGAGAAGAATCTGTAGTCTTTAGCCTGAATGTCATAACAAGCGGCAGTGTGATTGGCTTTAAAATATGTGGACACTAAACCTGATCTTCCCACTGACATTCTTAAGAAAGTATTTCAATAACCGATTGCAATATTTATAATAATCTGAAATTGAATTTTTTGTGGAGACTGGTTATAGAGGAAGCCAAGGCTCGCCCAGGGCTGTAGCACCAAATGATGAGTAGGTAGGTAGATAGGAAGGAAGGAAGGAAGGAAGGAAGGAAGTTGAAATTTACCCCAGAGTTGGATCCATGGACCAGATGGTGATGCGATGTATAATTTAAAACTCATCAAGATATGCAACTAAATACATTATCTCCCTGGAAATATTTCATTCAGAGAACAACGAAAAATAATTGGGACAACGGGTCTACAGCGATAAATAGCCTAAATGTAAGTATTCGGGAGAACAGTCACTAGAAGAGGAATTGAAGAAATGTTCAACAGATATAAGCAATTGAGATAACTGACCCAGATCGATAAGTAATTCGGAAAATTGCCCCAGAAGTGGAAACTGCGGAAAAATTGTGGTTTATGTTTTGGTTCCTTTACGCAATCGAGAAGGGAACACGTTTTGAAGTGTCACTAAGGATGTTAGCAGAGTATTCATTGCAAAGTCTATCACGTGAGCCCCCAGACGTGTTGCACACCTGTGATTCGGTGCAGTTAGTAAGGCCGCAGACAGTTCGCTGAGAAGCCTGTCACGTGAGCCCCTAGACATAATACACACACACCTGTGATTCGGGGCAGTTTGTAAGGCCGCAGACTGTTGGCTGCGAAGCCTGTCACGTGAGCCCCTAGACATAATACACACACACCTGTGATTCGGGGCAGTTTGTAAGGCCGCAGACAGTTCGCTGAGAAGCCTGTCACGTGAGCCCCTAGACATAATGCACACACACCTGTGATTCGGGGCAGTTTGTAAGGCCGCAGAGCATTCGCCGCGAAGCCTGCCACATGAGCTCCGAGGCTGAAGCCCACCAGATGGATGTTGGACGTTCCGTCCAGTCGGAGAGTGTCCACCAACTGAGCGATGCATTTGCCTGCGAACCTAGTGTTGTACACGGCGCTGGGGTAGCAGGGACCTGGGCTCAGCCGCGACCAGTCCACCGCAATTATGTTGTGCTCCCCTTTGTCCAAATACGCTGCAAAGTTAATGAAATGTAAATGGCTCGCCACGTAAACCTTCCGGGCCCGGAAGGCACAGAGAGAGGGGACCAGAAAGCAGAGTGGGTGAAGAAATAGGATAAGGAGGGTGAGGAGGAAGGAAGAGGAGTAATATGATAAAGGATGGGATGGAAGAGAGCGAGAGGATATAAATAAAGGGATAAGGAGAAAATGAGAATGATATTGAGGATAAAGAAAACGGCTTGTGTTTGGAAAGAATACCTGGAATCATGGTTTGAATTCCGCTTCGTTTCCCGTGTAGCTGTTTGTGCGCGTTATTCTGCATGCGCTGCGATGACAAGTAACATTGTGTCGAGCTGATCCCCCTCACAGGGGCCTAGTTGTGCTAGTCCCTGTCCCAGACCGAGCCCGAGCACCATCCGTTAATATTAATGAGGCCAGAAGCTTCAGCGGATGTCACGCCTGCTATGTAACTTGGAGGTATCGGGTTCTAATACCGCCGGGAGACCGGCCATCCTCACTGTCCTGTCTGTTTGTCTGAATTTCCTCAGCCCTTCAGGAAAATGTCGAAATATAACCTCAAATTAGGCCACGACCGCTTCCTTCCCTAATGCTTTTCAATTAATGTCTCTCAGCAATCTATACGTTCTGAGTTAGTAAAAGCATCAGTAAAAGTAAACCGCAAATAAACAAGTAAATTGGCAAGTGCGTGGGAGATCCTGAGAAAACTGCAGTGACTGTGAACAGCACGCCGAGTAGTTCGGATACAGCTCTGTGTTTCGGAGGAATATATCGCCTCCTTCTGCTGAGCGTCAGACGCAGAATATGTTGACATTTGTAGCCCTAATGCTGTTTAGAGCTGCTGATAGCGGTCCCAAGAGCGCCTCACCTCTGCGTATGTCCACAAGAACGTCGAGGTCCATACCAGAGTTGTACCCGTGGATGATGAATTTGGTTGGGTGGGAGGAGTTGAAGCCGGATAGCGCCACGTCTGACAGTCCGATGGGCTGCGCCTCAGTCAGATGAGACCTGAAATAACATCGAATTTGTTGTATTATTGTCCTTCAACGGAGGAAGAGAAATTTCTTCTTTAGTGTGGCATTCTGACTTGTGTGTCATGGAGGGGGGGGTGGCATTTTCCGACTGTCGGTAACGTCGAGTGGTCGGACGATTGATAAATAATGAATTGGAAGGGATTTGGATGGAAGCGATTGTGAACGAATCTCGGTACTATCTGGGAATTTTGCTGGAAGGACTGAAGAAAACCACTAAAGAACGGTGTCCCGGCACCTCCCGGAAGGTTAGAGATGTGCTAATCTACACAGGCAGAACGCTCTGCACCCGTCTACAGAGTTGATGTCAAGAACCCAGGAAACCACAACATGAATATTCACCGCCACGAAAACCTAAAAGCCTATGTAAGAAAGTGTTTATTATAAACACGAGCAGTAAGATACTTGTACTTCGTGTAGTACAGTTTTCCAGACAGTCATAACCGTCATAATGCTTCTTTCCGTTTGCTTCTCTCTTCACTTATTGCGAGGTCCCACAGGCCTGATAGCCTGCACTGCGGCGAAAGGAGGGGACGGATGAGGAACAGATTAAAGAAGAGGAAGAGGAAGAGAAGGAAGAGGAGGAAGAAGGAAAACAACAAATAATTCTCTTAGGGCCAAAATTCTGCTCTATCTGTGACTCTGCTGACCGGCTCGATTCTCTGTCGGGACACAGACCAATCTCACGGCGGCTTTCCTCACTCCTTCCAAGTAATTGCCGTGATACTCCTTGAAAGTAGGCCACATCCCTTACACCCATTATTCAGTATTCCTCGTAGCATTCGAGTAAGCACATATAAATATACGTTCCCTTGAAAAAATACCACATTTTGGGATGTGACGTCATGTAGTCCTATATAATTCACCGACGTTTCGGAGGAACATACTGTCTCCACCTCCAGGACTGAAGAGTACGTATGTAAGTGGTGGGCCATAAAAACAGGCACCCGCATTGCAGCCTTCAATGATCTCTTGTTCTTAGGACTTAAGAGTAGCCCGAGCAAACTGCGAGCTGCCTGTGCCCTGAAGATGGAGGCAGTGTACTCCTCCGAAACTTCGGTGAACTACCGGACTACACGGTGTCACATCCGAGTAGATAGTTGTGTTCGTAGTGACCGCTGTGAGAACATCAAATCTAATTTTTTCTTCTTGCTTCATTTGGCCTTACCGACCACGTGCTGAACTCTTGTGGTGACGCTGAGCAGCGTACAGGCTTGTTGACTGCAATGCCAGTATTGAGCATATGCACGTATTTCATCCACTATACAAGAAACCTAAGAGGAAATTGCATCAGAATCTGATATAGCCTGTTATCATGTACGCGTATATGCTTGATTCCCCTTTAGAGGACAGTCTCGCTCAACGTGCACTGCCGTAATTCCTGGCTCACAGATTTCCAGTCCAAAACTGTCATCTGTGGGCTCTGCTGCTGTTTGGAATGGATTCAGAATAAACCGGTACGCATGGAGATAAAGAAAACACATGTAAAGTTGCCCCTGTGCTTAATTAATTATGCACCACGCTATAAAGTCGTGTGACGTGTAGCTCCAACACACTCGACCTTGGCACTAGATGTATGTAAGTGGTTCGTTTCACACGCCGTCTGTTCTTTCCCGGGGACAGACTTCCCGTTACCCACTGCATAATATTATGGATGGGTCCCAGAGCCAGTTCGGACTCTGTGGAGAAGAGAACAATCTCTTGCCCTTGGCGGGAATCGAAATTCAACCGTCCAGCTCATATCCCGTCGCTATACCGACTGAGCTATTGCGGCCTTTACACTTGTACACGTAACTAACTCATTCACTCAGCTACTTCAGAACATCCCAGCAATTTATGGAACCCGAAGGTTCATTACCGTGCTAACTGGTTCCTATTCTTAACCATACCACCCCATTCTATTTCTCTAAGATCCATTTTAATTTTATCCTACCACCTATGTTTAGGTCTCCCTGATGGTCTACTTCCTTCTGGCTTTCACATCAAACCCTGTATGCATCACACTTGTACACATGGCAGATTGTATTGTGGTCTGCTTTTCCGAAGTTCCTTTCCGTGGGATACTGCTTGACGGAGTACCAAGCGCAATATTTTGAGAATATTATGGGAAGCAAAGTGGTTCCTTCTCTTACCATATTAAGATTAACGTACTGGTATATGACCTGTTTCATTAGTTTTAGCTTTTCATGAATCTCGGCGCTTTCTCAATGTGGCGTATAGTCGAAGGACTGAGTAGAACTACGGAAAATGTCCGTCATCCTAGCTGATCTGCGGGCAGACTTTCGAACCCCGGTCAGTCTGCCCGTGATACGAGTGGGCCTCGCCCACAGGAAGTAATAGTTACGTCACCTGGTGTACAGATAGAACCGAACATCTGGGTCGGGGCATGTCCCCTCAATCACCAGCCTGCAGCGTCCGAGGGTCAGCTCTTGGTTGCGGTACGGAGCGAGCTCAGTCGAGCCATGGCATCCACTAGTAGCGCCTGGGTACAATCAAGACAAGATTAGAGTGAGCAGCGGCTCCAACAAGCAGAGTTTTTCTTGTTGCGGTGACTTAGATAAGTTCTGGTCCAAGCTGGCTAGAGCGTGTTACGTTACATTACCCTCATTATGACGAACCTGGATATAGCGAACAAAATCTGGTTATAAACAATTGTGAATTTTTACAGACTTTAAGGCGCTAAGAAAGTTTTGTGATTATAAAAGTATTTAAAATAAAAAAGAACCACAGCATACAAACTTTATATTGTTACATAGTATGGAATGTTAATATAGACGAAGTTTGGATTAGTAACTGGATTTATTGACCAGTTAATACGTTCACAACTCGTGACTACAGTTTACAGATCACTGACACATACAGGCTAGTGTCCTCAGTCAGTCAACGGATTTTAACACTGGAATTATAACAGTCTCACTGAATTACACGCTCCAGATATTACACATAAATTCTTCTCTTCACAGCCGCACTCTTGCAAGTCACTAGTTGCAAAGTCAAAGTCAAGTCAAAGTCATTGCGACTGACGGTCAGTCAGTGAGTGAGTAAGTCTTGGTGTCGAGCCCTATCTGGGGGGTCATGACCAGATATTTATTACTATTTGACAGTTACGCCCTCTCTGACGAGAAGACGGGTCTGTCTTTTGTATATGCTGCTGGCGCTTTGCCAGCGCAGTCTTTTTCGGGTCCGGGTCCCTTAGGACTCGCGACCATATTTTACTGTCTCAGATTTGAGACTGCCCTTTTCGTCGCCTCCTCCTATTAGTCCGTTATAACGAGATTTAAGGATTTTCTCCGTTGTCTTGTGTTCTGAAGAAGCACAACTCTTCGGAAACTGTGCAGGCGTCACTGTCCGGTGATCGCAATGACCGTCACACATGACAGAAGAACCTGACAGGCGCGGCGCGCTCGGCAGAAAGAATTATAAATTGAATTACTGAGATTGTCATACACTTTTCCCTTGAAAATGCGGAGTGAACAGTTCGCTGTTGGTTACTGGGTATTCACATTGGCGGGAAGTCAGGGTCAAGGCTTCACTGTTCATAGCTGTTACAAACGCTGGAAGTGATAAACCGTTCAACATATGCGTCAGAGCTTGTAAGCAAAGGGGTAAACCAGATCCGATTTTGACCCCTTTTCTAAACGCAATAAGCGCTTTCTTTTGTTTGTTATTAATTGTGACTTTGTTGAAGGGGCAGTTGTTGGTTGTTGCAAATGAACGTTCGGAAGTATGTATTTGTGTTCTAAGTTTCTTTTAGGGCTACCTTTTGCTGTCCTAATCCGAACGACCTTCCCCCTCCCCACTTCATTCCGAATGTGGGGGGGGGGGTTAACTGTAGATTCTAAATTTTTCTGACTATGGTTATAACAGTCAGAATTACTGGTGTTTGGACTTCACACCGGACGGTGAACAGAGTCCAAAACTTAGTAATTCTGAACGTTCGGAAGTTTATGAATAGCATCACTTTTTAAAATTATGTCGAAAAAATATATTCGACATAAAAGTGTATCATTTACTTGCTTGCTGGAAACAAGTTTTGACTGTTGGAATTACAGCTGAGCCTCATTAACTAGCCTGTCTTTGTAATTTGGACGGAGCATGTTTTCTATGAAGTATGAAATGAATTTTCGAACTTTGTACACATATATTTCCGTCTCAAATGCAACTTATTGTCTTGTCCCACTCCATATTTCGGCCATACACGGCCATCATCAGGTGCATATGTCTTGCCAAAGCAGTACCTCCGTATGTTAAAATTGCATATCGCGTGTGAAGGCCATCAGGTGCATATGTCTTGCCAAAACTGTACCACCGTATGTTAAAATTGCATATCGCGTGTGAAGGCCATCAGGTGCATATGTCTTGCCAAAACTGTACCGTATGTTAAAATTGCATATCGCGTGTGAAGGCGCTGTTGATTATATATTAAAATATAAAATGTGATCCTCCTTGGCTTAATCATTCTAATTACACTTGGAGAAGAGTACAAGTTATGAAGCTCCTCATTATGCAGTTTTCTCCGACTTCCTGTCACTTCATATCTATTCGGTCAAAATATCCCCAGCACCCTGTTCTCAAACACCCTCAGTCTGTGTTTCTCCCCTAATGTCAGAGACCAAGTTTCACAACCATACAGAACCACAGGCGAAATTATAGTTTTGTACATATATTCTAATTTTGATGTTTTTAGACAGCAGACGAGAAGACAAAAGGTTATGGACTGAATGGAAGCAAGCATTACCCGAGTTCAATCTCCTCTTAATTTCCACCTCAAGGTTTTGAGTTGTTATAGTCGTTCCAAAATATCTGAATTGTGCCACATTTTCAAAACATCAGTTAACTATTATTTGTCATGATTTTGCCAGAATATTGGTTACGAGACAGCAACATATACTTCGTTTTCTCTGTGTTTACTTCTAGACCAACCTTTTTACTTGCGTCAATTAAATTTCTGTGTTTTCTTTATGGTATCTATATTATCGCCCAGTAGATTCACATCATCAACATAGAACAGTAGCTGAAGTATCCCATTTAATTTCAGTCCCACCTGGTTTTCCTGGACTTTCCTAACAGCATACTCTAAAGCGACGTTAAAAAGCAGTTGCGTTAAAGCATCTACCTGTTTTAGACCATTCCGGATAGAAAACTTATCAGACAAATATTTACCCATACGGACATCACACTACGTTTCGTTTAAACGCAGTTTAATCAGCTTAACTAGTTTCATGGGTACCCCAAACTGTATCAGAATATTGTACAATACTTCCCTCCTAACTGAATTATATGCTTTCTTGAAGTCTACAAATAGCTGATGTACTGTCTCATTGTATGTACTCCCATTCTTTCTCCAATATCTGACGAATGCAAAAGATTTGATCTGTAGTTGATCTGTTACGTCTAAACCCACACTGATGATCCCCAATAATTTCATCTATATATGGACTTAAGAAGATTGCTTGTAATGACAGAATTATTGCTCTGAAGTTAAAGGCGGAACCGGTAGATATACTGATTATACAAGTGTACATGCCAACATCAGAGTATGAAGATGATGAAGTGGAAAAAGTGTATGACACAATTGAAGAAATTCTTCAGGAAGATGGAAGAGGAGACACAAACAGCATCATATTGGGAGACTGGAACAGCATTGTTGGAGATGAACCATATCAGAATATTGTTGGATCACATGGACTAGGAAGACGGAATCACAGAGGTCAAATGCTTATTGACTTTTGTGAACGAAATGGATTGATTGTTACCAACACTTGGTTCAAGAAGCCAAAGAGAAGAATTTACACATGGAAGGCACCTGGGGATTGGAAGAGGCATCAGCTGGACTACATCCTTGTGAAACATCGATTCAGAAACAGTGTGAAGGATGTGAAGACGCTTCCTGGGGCAGACATTGACTCTGACCACAACTTGCTGGTTGCCAAGTTCCGAACCAGGTTGAAGAAAATTATAGGATTTCGAAAGCGCAGACCCAGATGGGATTTGGAGAAGTTATATGCTCAAAGACAAAGCGTGCAAGAGACTCTAGAAGAGAAACTCGGTGCAATTGAAGGTGAAAGCGGAAATGCTGAAGCGCAGTGGAACGATATAAAAGAATGCATGTTAGATACTATCAGTGATTTGGTAGGTAAAGTTGAGAAGATAGCAAGAAAACCATGGGTTACACAGGAGATGATGAGTAAAATGGAGGAGCGAAGGAAATGGAAGAATGTCAACAATGAAGAAGGCAGGAGGAAATACAGGAGACTGAGGAATGAATTGAAAAGAGCCACGGACAGGGCCAAAAAGGAATATCTTGAGAAGATATGTAATGAGATTATGGAATTTCAAAGAACAGGCCGTTATGATTTGATGTACATGAAGACAAAAGAACTAGGATGGAAAGAGAATCATGGGATTCAAAATGTTGGCATCGAAGACTCCCAGGGGAATAGAATAGTAGATCAGAGGCAAGTGCTGAAAATTTGGGAAAATTATATTTCAGAACTATATGATCGACCTAATCGGCCAGAAACCTTAGAAGTTGAACCGGAAGAAGAAGTAGATACAGACGAGAAAGGACCATATATTTTACAAAGTGAGGTGGAAAAAGCTATCAAGGAAATGAGGAAGGGAAAGGCTACAGGAGATGATGATGTACCTGGAGATGTGCTCAAGTTACTGGGAGAAGGTGGTTTGAAAACACTGACAAAACTAATGAACACCATATATGAAAGTGGAGAGTGGCCCAAGGACTTTACAGAAGTTACAATGATTGCCTTAAAGAAAAAGACAAAAGCTACAAAATGCAGCGACCATCGCACAATAAGTCTTATTGCACATACAGCAAAGATAATAGCAAAGATACTTAAAAGAAGAATTGAAAGGAAAATAGAGGATGTACTTGGAGAAGATCAGTTTGGATTTAGAAGAGGAAAAGGAACCAGGGATGCAATTGGGATGATGAGAATTATAGCGGAACGAACTTTGGAGATAGATGAAGAACTGTGTGTTTGCTTCATAGACTGGCAGAAGGCATTTGACCGGGTAAACTGGACCAAATTAATGCAGATCCTGAAAGAAACAGGTATCGATTGGCATGAAAGAAGATTGATTAGCAAATTGTACATGGATCAGAAAGTTAGAGTACGACTGGACAGGGGGGAGACAGGAAGTGTGCAGATTGGAAGAGGAGTTCGACAAGGATGCTGTTTATCACCAATTCTGTTCAACTTGTACAGCGAATGCCTTACCAAGGAAGCTCTGGATGGGCTCGGTGACTTCAAAGTAGGAGGGCAAATTATTCAAACTGTGAAATATGCAGATGACCTTGTGTTAATGGCTAAGGAAGAAACTGTGCTACAGGGCATGATTGATAGACTAATTGAAATTGGAAGGTGCTATGGCATGGAAATGAATGTGGAGAAAACAAAAGTAATGAAAATTTCGAGACAACCAACCCCAGTCACAATAAAGATAGACCAAAAACAAGTGGAGAATGTGAAATGTTTTAAATATTTGGGTAGCTTGTTAACAGATGATGGAAGGTGTACTTGTGAAATTAAATCCAGGATTGCCATGGCAAAAGCTGCATTTAGCAAGAAGAAGAATCTTTTTACCAGCAAATTGGACTTAAATTTGAGGAAGAAACTAGTGAAATGCTACATTTGGAGCATAGCTCTGTATGGGGCTGAAACATGGACACTTAGGGCAGTAGATCAGAAACATCTGGAAAGTTTCGAAATGTGGTGTTGGAGAAGAATGGAGAAGATCAGTTGGACCGATTATGTGAGAAATGAAGAAGTGTTAATTAGAGTCAGTGAGCAGAGGAATATCCTACATGAAATAAGAAAACGGAAGGCTAATTGGATTGGTCATGTTTTACGCAGAAACTGCCTTCTAAAAGAAGCTATCGAAGGAAAGATAGATGGGCGGATAGAAGTGACAAGAAGACGAGGAAGAAGACGTAAGAAGATGCTGGATGACCTTGGGGACAGAAGAGGATACTGTCATTTGAAGGAGAAAGCTCTAGATCGCATTAAGTGGAGGAATTGTTTTGAAAGAGACTGTGGACCTGTCGTCTTGACAGATTACTGATGATGATGATGATGATGGACTTAACCTTGGGAGAAGAATATTGGAAAGAATGTTGTATGAAGTTGATAGCAGTGATATCCCATGATCACGCAGTTCTTCCTTATTCCACATAGAATTAATTAGCTTTTGGATCTTAGAACGTAGTATTTCACATCCTGCTTGAATTTGATCACTATCTGGCGATTTATACCTTTTCAATTTTGCAGCAGCACTTTCAACCTCGAAATGCTAGGTTCAGGAACTAACGGCTCAGCTGAACATCACTGACTGTACGTTAAATTCAGGCCGCCCTTTACCCCCAGGAACATTCCTTGTACTCGTTTCTGTTAGAGGCTGAATCGACCCCAAGGCCATAGCGCGACTGTAATGAATACATAGGTTAATTTCAATATCCAATAACCTCATCGGGAATCTGACCCGCGCCCTTCCGGCTTGTAGCATAGTGCCTCAAGCAACTACGCTCTCACGTGCCCCTTTGTATACGATGCAAATACATTAAAGCTTCGGAAGTCCCTAACTTCCGAAGCGAACCACTGAAAAACATTGCTTGAGTCACTTCACTGTGCACACGGATCTTACCTATGAAGAGCACAAGCACCCGCAGCGCGCCCACACCGACGGCAGACATGGTCCATCAGCACAGCTCACGCACTGGAGTGAGTGAATGTCGCCAAAGTGTTGACCCAGTCGGCAGACGTTCAAACGGAAACGGGGGTGCGCGGCCGTGATATTGATTCGTCTTCGGTCGCCTGGCAGAGTCACTATGGCTACAACACAAAGCGCACTCCTTTATTGACGTCATATCTCATTTCATTGCTCCGTGAATAGTAATATCATCTAATGAGCTTGCCAATTACGAAATTGCTACAGTAAATACCATGTCGTAAGTGAAACATCTTTACGGGGGACACGATGGTGTATTACACCCATTGTTATTACCGTTATGATACATTCACAAGAATATGCTCATTATAAATTTATAATCTAATTTTCGGCCCAATAGAGACAATTTGTTGAGAGAAGAGTCGCCTTTTTGGAATCTACTCAACACCGATTGAAAAGTATTCCAATTTGTGAGATTTGAAGTTATTGTGGCAGTGAGGCTTCTGGTGTTCTGGGTTATGCTACAACCACACTACTCGACGTCACAAAATCAGCTATTTCACTTTGGTTCAATTTGCTGACACGAAGGTTCAGAAAGTTTGAAGAGTCCCCTGGAGGTTGGTAAGAAACAAGCTACAGAGAGCGCGCAGTAGGTACCCCTCACCTGAGGATGGGTGTAGATCGGGCTCTCGGAACAGTGGACTACTTTACAGTATCGGACCATGGACAAAGTCGAAAACACTGGCAATATCAAAAAGAGTTCAGTATTCTGGGATATAACGCCATGTAGTCAAGAGTTCTATCCCAGGTCATAGCCAGCCGCTATGTTGAGACGTTGCTTGAGATCATTGACATACCTCCGGCTTGCTCTTGTTGCTTGATTCCGCAAAAATGAAGCATTCGGAGACGTGAAGTTATGTGACCTTACAGAACTCTCACTGAAATGATGTTACATTTGTGTCGCTCTGGTAACCTCGTCACGCCGTATCTCTGTCTGTGATCACGTGATGCATTCAGATAATGATCTATTATGACTGTACACTACACGGACAACTGTACTGACCTTTATGGACAGCTTTTCCATGAAGCTAACTTCTCAGTCAGCCCGACTCGAACGGAGGAGCGTCCTACTTTTCCACCTGACTCCATCGAACAGAGTTATATTTGAGAATCTCAATAGTTGATGAGCTATTCAAGAAATTCTCTGCTTTTTGAGGGAGCTGAATTTTCATGGCCGTGTTCGCAACAGCTTGCCAATGGACCCTATCCTGAGCCAGAAGAATCCTCTCAAGACCTGTATTTCTTCAAGAGCTATTTCAATAGTATCTTCTCATTTGCATTTAGGTCTCCTAAGTGGTCTGCCCATTAAGATTGTCTACTAAAATTCCTTGCATATTCCATGCATGCTATACACCTCGCCCAACATACCCAGTATTTGCCGAGGAGTAAAATTTCTTGATGGGGTATTTTACTGTGATTTAATATCCGGGTTGAACTACGTCAAGAGCAGTGACTTGAGAAGGATCTGGAAGGAAGCGGCTGTGGTTCAGTCGAGGTACTATCTCGGTATGTGCCTGCAAGGACCGAGAAGTCGCACGAAGAACCTCGGTCAGGGTGATCGGTGTGCGGCCGAGGGTCCAAACGGGTACCCCCCCGAAAACAAGCCAGGCGCTTTACCACTGCGCAAACCTGCTTGGTACGGGAAGTAGCCTGCAAATGCTGAAGATCCCAATTGTGTCTTCTCCCCACTCCTGTTACTTCAACTGTTCGTCCCAGCACTCTGAACATTGTCAGACACCCTAGCCTGTGCCCTCTGCTTAATATGGAGGCAGTTTCGCAACGGGTAAAATTATGCTTTAATATATTTTAAACTTCAAGTTTTTATTAAGATCGAAAAGTTTGTGAAGCTGGTACATTAATACAAGTAGTTCTTAGATAAAACAGGACGATGGATAATGCCCAAAAACATAATATTTGAATTCAAGTTTTTAGTTATCAAACGGGAAGACAAAATTTCCTGTCAGTCAGCACTCCTAAACTTGAATCTCTGTTCAGCATTCCGTATGACAACACTTTTAATATTGTCTCCTTGCTGCAGTAGATTTAAGTAAACTGCAAGCAAGAGGACGAGAGTTCCCCCAAGCCTCAGCAAAACTACGCTTAAGGCAGGCTGCAAACGCAAGTAAGGTCTTACAGATGAACTCAGTGCCGTTGAATCTAAAGAGAAGTGTTCCTTACATTCTGATTTCCGGTCTGGCCAGCAGGTTCCTGCCGTCTGCAGGCGTTGTGTGTCGTTTGGAGATTTCACGGCGGAGACGGAGACGGAGACAGAGACAGAGACAGTTTCTGAGGAACCGAACGCTGACTTCGTACTGGCGCGACTGGTCGCCCGAGAAGACTTCAGTGTGAACTACACACAACACACACACTACAAGGTAAGGAAATGCAAACTGACAGATGTGTAGTTGATAATAGCTTATTAAGAACGATTGAGATTTCTATGCTCCGTATTCTGCTATGTTTAGGCCCTTTGCACTATAGGTACCAGGATGTAATTACGTTCCCTCGTTGGTTGACGTGCTCCTTGCGAGATGTCATAGGTAGATTTTTTTTTTTTTTTTGCGTTTAGTAATCAACACAATTCCTCCTGCAGTCGTCACATTTCTCTTCTGCAGCTGTACGTCCATTTGGCTTCCTCACCAGTCACACAGTCTGTTGCACCTGCCCACGCTGGTTCGCTTGCGGATTTCTTCTTGTCTTCTACCCTGAAGATAGAAGCGATACGTTCCTCCGAAACGTCGGTTAACACAATATCTACATGGCGTCACATCCCAGACGACTGCTTTCTTCATAGTCACCGCCGTGAAAACCTCAAATCTTACAAATTATCTTCAGTTGTCTAATTTGGAGTGCCGGAAGGCGGGAAGTGGCCACGAGCCTCTGCCGCGGCATAGCACTCCCTCCCCCCGAGTGTGTAAAGAGGTTTCCTTGAGAGCCTCTTTGTGTGTTGACGGCATTTCGGTCCTCAAACTGAAGCTTAGTCTTAAACTTGCGGTTACTGCAAACTTTCAATTTCCTCTTTTATGAAAATATTGCCATTTGTAAATATGGTACTAAAATCCACTCGTCACGTTCAAGAAGTACAGTAATATACTTCCGTCCTAGAAATTTGTTCTTGCTGGTACCCCGTATGAATCTCCCTCGAGGTTTATGTTAACCTCGTCAGCACACTTCCCTAGCCATTCTGTTCCCAAGAATCGCGTGATAAAGCACTTTTGTCCGATTGACATAGGCCAGATTGGGTTTAGTTTAGGGGATACAGCAGCAGGCTTTGTCATCTCCTACCGTCCATGGAACTTCTTTCTTTGCACAGTGACTGAGTTCAGTTTCTACGGCTCTGTGTGTCTGTGTGTCTCGAGATGAACGAAGATGTGACGCGTTTAAACTTGTCATACTGGAAAGGATCTTATTAACAGTGGGTAAGGCTTTTAAACCACTACGGTAAGAAGGCAAAGTTCTCACCTGTGCTTGACTAATTAAGCACTACATCATGAAGGCATATGGGGGAGTGGACGTATAGATCCACATTTTCTTGACCTAAGTACTAGGTGGAGGTGAGTGGTCAGCTTCATGCCACGCCCGCTTTAACCCTGGAGAAAGAGCCCCCGTACCCATTGGAATGGAGGCTGGGTGGGCCCCAGACCTGGTCTGGACGACGTGGGGAAGAAAATTCTTGACCCTACAGGGACTCGATCTCTGACTCCTCGGTCGTCTAGCCCGTAGTCATTCGCTATACCGACTGAGCTGTCCCGGCTCCAAATCACAACGGTACTGCGGCATAAAACCGATGCTTATTTTGGCCAGGTTGACTCCGACAGAAGAACACAGTGTCCTAGGATGCCGCGAAACTCGCGATGAAGAGGGAACACCTCACAGTTGCTGGGTCACCTCGCGAGAAACGCTGTGCGTGACCTCGTTCTGCCGCACGCAATATCCGATATCCGGACTGGTCAGCCGGAGTGCTTCAACGTCGTTAGTGGCTCGCAGACGGGGACACCGAGCATATCTGCGCATCTGCTTCACTGCCTGGCAGGGACAGTAATGGACCCAGCTCGAGTCACAGGGTACATCATTCTGTGGACAGGTAAGTCCAAATCAGTGACTCCACTCCGACATTCTTTACACTGATCAAAATTTGGTTTTTGTACTTACATCAGTAAGAGATGAAATTCTCATAAAGTTCCACCGACTCGCCACAATCCAGCACAGCCGATACTGCAGCTTTATGCATCAAGTACTGCCAGAAACTTGAAACATGTGGCAACAAATACTCGCTTGATGCATTTTGGTTTTAGGTTAAATTTACAGCCTATCAACTGATGCTCGTTGTAGATAGATACATGATTACTGTCCTTCCTAAACGTTTCTACGGACTTGTCAGGCTACACGGCGTCATATGAATCTTTCATTCACTCATGGAGGTGAGTCCTTCTTGAGAAGCCGCAAGCTGTGCAGCTACTCAGGAACTTCCAAGCATTTTATGGAGCCCGAAGGTTCATTACCGTGTTCACACGAGCCCTTCACTGGTCCCAGTCCTGAGCGAGATCAATCCACCCCATCATATCTAAGATCCATTTTAATATTGTCCACCCACCTACGTCTTGGTCTTCCTAGTTGTCTGTTTCCTTCTGGCTTTCCCACCAATATCCTATATGCATTTCTCTTCTCCCCATTCGTACTACCTGGCCTGCCCATTTCATCCTCCTTGACTTGATCATATGAATATTATTTTTCCTCCTTCCAAACCTGATATTTTGTAGTCCTGTATGGAGGTGTGAATGCGAGCAGGAGCAGGAAGTTATAACAGGATCCTGAGTTCTGTCCCCAGCGAAACGTGTGAATGGAGACTGAACACAGCTTTTGAGCATGCGATGCGGAGTACGTTTCCACAGCACAGCTGGAAGAATTGTGTTAGAGTAACCTGCTCAGTTTCATGGCGCTCCTTGGTCTCTGCAGTGTATAAACAGCTGTTAAAGCTAACTGTACAACATTACGGCCGCCTTCATGAAGAGAGCGTCTTCTGAGATGTGACGTCGTGCATTCTTAGACCCTAACGATGAAGGCAGAAACATTCCTCCGAAACGTCGGTAAATGTTTAACATACTACACAGCGTCACGGAAGAGGATGTTCTTCATATATCAGTCTGGAATTATATTTGGGAGTGCTCGCTTCAAATCTTGACTCGGACGAAAGCCATCCTTAACTGAAACTTTTCGTCCCGCCAGGCAAATGATTGGACAGTGCGTAGATTGGACCACAATCGCTTCCTTCCAAATCATTACCAATTCAGTCATTCTACCACCGGACGCTGTGTAGTCTCGATATTGAAGATGTCACTAAACAATTAAACGTCCCATTCCAGGAACTATACGCTTCGTAAAGTGGAGTGTTAGAATATTGTCACGTGTATGGAGTGATTATAGGCGGGATTTTGGACGTATACTGGACTTATTGACCACTTTAACACATTACTCGTAATTACACTTAATTATAGCGCCATCCCTGATTTCCACACTTTACAATATCACGTTAAGTCTTCTCCAGCCCGCAGTGTCTTAACTAATAGTTGCCTGGCAACTGCTTCTAACATTGGCTGTTCTGCTTTCAGGCTGAAGTCCTCTCTGAATGTCGACACTAAACTTAACTTTTTCTTGCTCCAATTGTCCTCCTTATAAACCCTTTTTATACGGACCGAGTAGAAAACACCGTTTCCAACATTACCTTTATTGCTGCATGCGTATCCGTTGCCTAGAAACGGCTTTACATGCTACAATATGATTAGCTTAATTGAGAAGGAGAGTCTCCAATTGACTGCACAAGGCAGCATTAGGAATGAAACGGAGATTCAAATTAAGTTACTGTATCTGAGACAGAAACATGTTGAATGCATGAAGAAATGTGATTACATCGGTCACTACTGGAGAGACCAGGAGTCAGAGAGACCACATCAAGAAACCAGCAACTGCTTCACAATAACAAAAGTCTGGCCTTCGGCCCCAGATGGGGCTTAACACCAAGACAGACTGGCCAACTGACCAACGGCCATAACATAACTTTGACTTTGACTTAGTTGGTGAGTAAGTGAGTTATTTAGAGGACTGCTGGGGGTTCAGTCGCTGTGATCTGTTTCCGTGAGAATCTGGTAGCTGAGGCCGAGGACAGTTCGGGAATCCAGAGGAAGGGGAACGTTCGCTGGTGGAAGCCGCTGCCAAGCAACGGCAGCGAAGGCGTGACTGTGGAAACTAATGTGTCTGTGTGTTTGTGTCTAACAGTATACTGTAAAGTTCAGTCACGTGCTGTGTCAAAGAGTCCAATAAATCCGGCCATCAATCCAAAACCAGTCTCCAGTCACAATACATAAAATTGTAATAATATCAATTTTCGGTGCTATGTTAACCTGTAAGTAAACATACTGGGACGTATATATCCATCGCTAGGCAACGACGCGGTAAAAACATTCCCGCAGAAGCGCATACGCGCAACAATAGGACGTCCATTGCTAAGCAACGGATTAGTAAACAAACCTTCTCGAGAAGGTTGTTTGAGTTGTCGAGAATTGGTTTGAGTTTTTGAACTGGCAGTCTAAGTTGATTGGGAAAAATAGCAAGATAGGAATTAGACTGTGAAAAGAGGGCTTCATATGTGATTTGAAGTTACAGTGAGGTTTAAATCCATTGCCAAGATACGACTAGTGAAGACTGGGAACCGTAGTGTGTGTAGATGAGCGATAGCGCTATATTGCCTATAGCCGCCTTATGTGTGAATAAGATGTCAATAAATCCAATCATCCAATCCAAATCCCGTCTTCTTATAAGTCACTAGCACAAACCCATACACGTGACAATATTCAGTGTCTGAAATAACCCCTAACATAGTAGCTTCCGTAAGCTTCATTGCAAACCCTTTATTATACCGGCCACACAGGTCTGTGTGCGCCTCTGCTTGCCGACACGCTTACGTCTGCAGTATCCTCTAAATGTATGTAGGCCTACAGTTCAAGGAAATTGCACTTTCATTAACTGTAACTAAGTAACTAATAACTTCACAGAACTGAACCCTTTGTGAGAAACCGCCAATTCTGAAGTTATTCAAGAACTTCCCAAAATTCAGTGAAACTCGAAGGTTCATTACCGTGTTGACAAGAACCCTCCACTGGCCCTTAACCTCATTCAGATCCGTCTAGTCCATCTTCGGCCAGTTTGTGCTACATGCCAGCCCATATTGATTTCACTGACTGTAAACAACAAATGTAATATGGCAAAAATCACTTCATTCGATTTCATTTACTAATTTAGGCGAGTTTACAGGTTTCCAGGCTGTAAGTTGCCATAATGTGGAGCACCAGACCGGACAGATGAGTGAGTGGGCCCTTGGCACGTGCATCCTGCACATAAATGAGCCCTGTGACGACATCAAGGTCCGCTTTCTGCTGTACGCAGTGTAAGTGCACAATGCAGCATGTGCCACAACGGGGGCTTACATACAGCAAGCTTCCAGCTCTGGGGTTACCATGGAAATGCAAATACAGCATGTGCTGAGGTGTGAGTCACAACGCGAACATGTGTTCATTTCTAAGGGTCACCACGTGAGCACAGCATGTTTTCAGATATAAAAGTCTGCATGGAGGCAGGTGGTATGTAAGGTATATTCTCTTTTCCGGTCGCCATATTTTAATTCTCAGAAATATGGGCAGTTCTTTTTGATACTGATATGATATAAATATGTCAGGTACGTGAGGAATAAATAAGGATTTCTTTTACTATTTTTCCAATAATCTGGCAGTCACCTTTGGCAGTGATCAAAGCATCATCTTGCATTTCATGTCCTAAGTATCAGAATGTTTTTACATGAAATGTTCTTCTGATTAATTAAGAAATAACCTTTCAACCAAACACAATATTCCATTCTGTATACTAAGTTTTCATGTCAGGATTTGACACCGGGTTTAAGCCTCTGCCAAAATGTAGTCCCTTCCTAATTTTCCAGCTGAAATTTATTGGCGTTGAAGTGCAAGTTGTAACTCACATGCTCTGAAATAAACATCCGTTTCCCATTTCCTGTTTCGTTTAGTTTCAAGGAGGCTCCATAGTGAGATCCATACACTGTAGCAGTTTCTTTTGTTTCTTCTTGTCGGAAATTTCCTCCTGCATGTTCATCTGGCCCGTGAGGATGCTGCAGCTTCCCTCCACTATCTGTTGCATGGGCAAATGAGAGGAGTCTGTATGATGAGACAACAGCTGTCAGAATGTTCCGTATTGCTAGATTTTCAATTTGGCAGGAGAACTCAATCAAGTTCGTCTGTCTCTCCATTTGTCAGGGTCCAAAATCGTTGGGCACTTTCTGTTGACAATCAGACTTCCATCATTCCCATGCACAAAAATACCTACCTTACACAAGGCCTCACTTGAACTTCCCAAGTGACCAGAAGTGGCTTCTGCAGACTTTCTGAAGTGTGACATGACAGCCTTTCACTACTTTTTATTTAATTATACTCATTTTTATGTAGGCTTAATACACAACAATGAATGCCACTGATAATTACGTGCATTATACAATGGAAAAGGAAGGGTCATGCGGTAGCGTAGTTTGTTGAAGCACTGCGCTGCAAGCTGGAAGATCGTGGGTTCTATTTCCAGTGAGGTCACTGGGTTTTTTTCAACTGACCTGTTCATTCCAGCTGCACTGTAACCCTGGGTTCAACTCAACCTCTGACAGAAATGAGTACCAGGGATCCTGTTGGGGTTAAAGGGCTGCCAGCACATAAGGCTGACCATCTCACTTCCATCTGTGAGCTGATTGTCTAGAGAATGTGAGATTCTCGACGTCTCACAACCCTGTGGGCCTCCATGGCCTGTTACAGGTTTGGCTTTTATAAACTTGGAACCTGCAACGAAAAATAAAAGTCTCCATAAAAGTACTCTGTAGTACAGGATACAAATGTGGAGTGCCAATTACAGGTTACGATTTATAGTGTCATTAAGCATTTACCTTCTTGGAAATGTACCTCACACACTAAGGGCACAGTGATGTGAGTTTGTTGACCCGTGTAGAGTACCACAGTGCAGAAACCGGCCTGCTGTAGGTCCCTCCTTTGTTCCAGCGACGGAGAACCACTACCATTGCAAACGCATGACCCGAACCCACCACCCGGCACCTTTGATGCAGATCTGCCCACAAAGATTCTGATCCACGGGTACGCGGGCCATGCAGAGTTCAACAGCACAGTTGTTATCAGACAAGGTAAGAATCCAGACACTTCACCTGGAGAATGTCATTGTGAGAAGTGCACACTTGTGTTCTCTACTGCCGTGTACTTCCGAGACAGCAAGGTGAACTGCTGAGGAAACTGAAACTGAAGATGGAGGCAGCATTTTCCTCTGAAGCGTTACGCTCTCTCTGAACTACACGGCGGTACGACCCAGAGAACCATACAGGGAGAGCCTGAAATCCTACAGACTTGGTTCTGTTTCAATGTCTGTCTAAAATGCGGAATTTTCTCAAGAGCATCCACTCCAGAGACAGCCCTCTATGAAGGAACAAGTGCAGCGCACTTTAGTCAAATAGCCTGCATGCTCACTTATATCTTTGATACCCCAATTTGTTTACACGCCGATCTTGAAGAGGTAAAGTAAGTATGAAGTGAGTGCTCGAGGGTCACGACCCAGCGCTGTGCATAACAGCTCCCTGAAGCCATTCAGTGGCCATTTGTGGCAAAACGGATGAAGCTTGAAGCTTCCAGCACATTTGATTTCACAGCGTGATGCTTATGGAGGGGGGAGGAGACTTTGTGTTCATATCCCCCATTATAGCCAGGTTTACGTGGCCACTTTACTTTTTACTCAAGTCATAATTCTGATATTTTTATACAATGGACTTTTTCAAGTTCTACATCTCATAAGAATAGAAGTAACAAGTGGAGAGAACTAACGTTTATGGTGATAATTCGGCAGAACTTGTACAGTTACGATTATAAACTTGTTGGACTAATTGCTTGGCACAACGATCATGAAAACCCGACTGTCACTCAACACATCAGGAAGTCCCCCGAAATCTAAAGTCGTTACCGTGTTCACAAAATCCCTCCATGGGACAGCTTAACTTTCACGCCGTTTTTCTAACACAGGTTTTCATACCGCACGTTCATCTTAAACCCACAGCCTATTTCTCATGTTCTATTTTTCCTTCCTTCCAACACTATGTGATGTGATGTAACCCGACCTGTGTACACTGCGCTAATTTCGGTTCTGTGGGATCCTCCTCTGATTCTTATGGAATGTTATCACTTCTGTGCTCCAGTAACTGCATCCTGCTACATATCTAATGAATTTCATCTCTGCCTCTAGCCATGCTCTGTGATTTTGTAACAACGTCAAAGTGAGAGGATGCCTAGGATATCATAATCTTAATCCAGGTTGCCTTCAAACTCGGTTTTGTTTCATAATTGCTATTAGGGGCTGGTATAGCAACTGGCTACGGGCTGGACGGTCGAGGGGTTGGAGTTCGAGTCCATGTCGCCTAGACCAGCTCTGGGGTTCACCGAACTTCCTATCCAGTGGGTACCAGGTGTTGTTTCCCCAGGGATAAAGCAGCAGGGGTGTGAAGCTGACCACTCACCTCTACCTAGTGCCGAGGTAAAGAAATTATGGATTTATACATCCATTCTCCCAGATGCCTTCACGGCGTAGTGCTTGATAGTTAAACATAGGGAGAACTTTACCTTTTCACTGTTATTAGTAACGTTTTATTTCTTGCTTCCAAACAAGCAGTTTTGTCCCAGTCCTTGTGACAACACACACTTCCTGTACATTCACACAGAGACACATTTTACGGCATGTCTTGCCAAACCGCAACAGGCTGCAGGAGGGAATGCTATTTCATAGCATTTTTCGAACATTGATGTTTACATTTTGACCCCAATCCAGCCTACTTGGCTCGCAGAGGCTCCAACGTTATCGCTGTGGACTGGGGCCCTCTGGCAAGTCCTCCTTGCTACTTTGCTGCCATATTCAACATGCTCCAAGTGGCAACGTGTACCACTCACATGCTCCTGGGCCTTGCGACAAAGTTTTCTCTCCACCTGGCAAATGTGCATGCCGTGGGTTTCAGCCTCGGCGCACACATTGCTGCACTCTTAAGCAACAGCCTGTCCGTGGCCAGCGGTTCAAGGTTGGGCAGGATAACAGGTACGGAGCAGAACGTAACTTGTGTTGTGGTCAATGCATCTCCTGACATATTGCTGACATTTGTAAAGGCCTACATGCACTTTGGCCAGTAAGTTGAGCAGGAATATTTTGTTTGAACAAGAAATTTTTCGACCAAGCATTGTAGAGAAACTAGTCACTAGGGAATGGATTTTATTGCAAATGCATATTTCTTTCTCGCAACCAAAAGTATGCTCATTTGGATATATGTATGGTTTACTTCATTTTTTTAATTTTAGCATGGTTTGACATTGCATATAAATGTAAGTTATATGATCAAAGTTGGCACTGCTTTTAAAGTTACGTTTCCAAATGTGACACATTTGACTTGATATGGGTTGCACCATGTTGCAGAAATAATTCGTGTAAATTTTCATCTTGCTGTCAAGTTGGTGTCTTCTGTGAAGGAGGTATTTCTTAAAGCACCATGTAGCAAACAAGCATTTAAAGCAGTAGCACCGAACGTTCCACTTCTGTCGGAGCCACTATTAACGCACTGGGCACGTGGCTGTGAGTTGTTACACCAAACATTCAGAAACACTTTGGAATGTCGTGAATACATTTGATCCCAAAAGTTCAGCTTGAATTCAAATTGCCCAAAGTGTACGAAAGTGGTATAACTAGAAACTGATCTGCCATATATATCTGCTCACTTCTCTCATCTTCCATCCACCATTTCCTCACTGGGGCAAGCAATAGCAATACTACTTTGTATCAATCGTTAAGTGTATTCAGAACCACTGTTTCTGAATTGAATTCGGTTCCTGGAAGAGTGGGTGAAGTAGTGAAAGAGAAAGAACACAACATTCTTTAAAAAAACCGAGGATATGAACAAATTTGTGAAACTGAAGAAGTTTTAGCCAATAAACATACTGAACTGTCAAGTAAGGAATCACGAATGGTGAAGCAGATAGCGACTTTTGTACATGCAGCCTTAAGTTCCTGTGAGGTGGAAAGAAGTTTTTCCTGCTATATGGACATCTTACGAGAGAATAGGGAGCGACTAACTGTGGAAATCCTAAAACATTTCGTAATTGTGAACTGCAACAGAAGAGAAGCTGAAAGCTCGGAGAGCCTGGACTCGAGCCCATGTCAGGTAATGTGAGATTTGCTGTGGACGAAGTGGCACTGGTGCAGGTTTTCTCAGAGTACTTTGGTTTCCCCTGTCAATTCTCATTCCACCGACTGCTCCACATGTATCTATCATCCGGAGCCGGTACAATAGGCCGATTAGTGGCCGACATACAAAGTGAACAGTCTAACCCCACCCCAAGAAACTAAACAAAAAAAGAGAGACAAGTACTATGTAAGCTGAAGGGTGAGGTAGTAGTTTCTTTGATACACAGATACAGTTGTATCAGAATACATGGCGTCACATACCAGAAGATCTTCACTTCTGTAAGAACTCATATGTCCATGATGTGTTATCTGCAGCGGAATGGATGAGTTGCTTTGGATATTCTGAAGCAGGGACGCATTTGACCCAGGGCAACATGCGGGCTGTAGTTTTTAGGGTACAAATATCAAACTTCCATACACAACAATGAACTGTGTTGATGCAGGACTGGACCCAGCCTTGCCGCTGTTCGCGACGCTCAATGACGGCTGGAAGCTGGACTCTGGGGACGCCGATTTTGTGGACGTGATTCACACGAACGGTGGGGTGTTTGGCAAGATCGAAGCAGCTGGACACGCTGACTTCTTCGTCAATGGAGGCAGCTTTCAGCCCGCGTGCGCTGGTCACAGAAGTGAGTTCCATGTGCAATATATAGTGCCATAAATGAGGCTCTACCAACTGAGCCATGCCATTGCATTTAGTGTGAAGTAAATGGCAGTACCTAAGTCAAAAGCTCTGGTCGGATTTGTACAGTTACAACACAAAGAGTTAAGTGAATAAGACTGCTTGTCGCATTGGTATGTTTCAGCATGCACGTAATCTTATAAACCGCAGTGACCAATAGCATTAATCCTGCACTTTGCTTCCCCATGACTTACCGTCTGTCCATCCATCCATCCCTCTCTCTGTGTGCGTGCAATGACTGGAGTGCCTCTGAATGCAGTTCTACAAAATTTACAATATTGTCCCATGTATGAGTGACCATATGGGGTTTTGAATTGTAATTGGATTAATTGAACACTTATAGAACATAACTACAAGTAATTATAGTGCTATCATCAATTCACACATTCTGCAGTTCACTGCAGCACACACTTAAATGTTCTCAGTCTGCTGTTTCTTCGCCTGATAACGGCTTTAAACACCATAGCTTCCTCAACTTCCATGTTCACGCGTTACTAGCCGGCGACTGTCTCCCACCTAACTAAATTTTAGACTTGGCCTCCCTATAACATCTTGGCATGGATGGCATAGGAAACACCACTTCCAACAGTTCTACTCTTGCGTCACACAGCTGCCACACAGACCGCGTAGAGAACGCCTCTTCCCAGTTAGTCCATTCATGCATGTTAGGAATCTGTTGCCCAGCAACGGACGTCGCTTATGGAGTCATTACTTAGCAGTGGGTCCACATGCTACAGTATGAACTTTTACCGAAATTAGTGGACAAATATCACTTTTGCTTTCAAATGTAGCAGTAATAACAGACACATTACATGAAGACTTACATGTACGTCTGTGTGCATCTCATGTGTAACTATCTGGGCATCGGACAAAGAAACTATGAGAACAAAAATTGTACAGAAATACTACACCAACGTTTTATGCCCAAGTCTTAAAGGATTTGCCTTATTGAAGTAAAAGTGCCTGAACCAGCCAAAACTATTAACGTTACACACAGGCCTATATTAGGACCCGGGATAGCACAGTCAGTATAGCGACTGGCTATGGGCTGGATGACTGAGGGATCGGGAGTTCGAGTCCAGGTGGGGGCAAAAATTTTCTCTTCTCCACATTGTCCAGACTGGTTCTGGTGCTCACCCAACCACCTATCCAGTTTGTATCGTGCACTCTTTTCTTGGGGTTAAAGCGACAGGCGCATAAAGCTAGCCACTCACCTCCAACTAGTGCCGAGGTCAAGAAAACATGGATCTGTATATCATGACGTAGAGCTTCATTAATTAAGCACAGGGACAAGTAACCTGCTAATCATACCAACTTCATTCCAAGATGTGCCACTGTGTATCCATTTACAGATGTGCCAGTTTGCAGTCATCTGCTTGCAGCCATCTACTTCGCTGAGTCCGTAACGTCCGATGCCGGCTTCTGGGGCCGACCGTGCACCAACTTCTGGCAGTACCTCCTGGGCCTGTGCCCCGGCGGGAGCTTGCCTGAGGAGCAGCAGGTGCTGATGGGAGACACGTGCAGTGGCACGTAAGTGAGACACCTCTGGTCCTCTCTCAACAACAACTTGGTATTGTCACCTGTATGAGTGGGCTATAGACTAGGTTTAGATTGGCGACTCGATTTCTTGACCACTTATACACGCGTACATACAAATAACTATAGCAATATCACTGGGGCACGCAGTAGTGTAGTTGGTTGAGGGGCTATGCTACAGGCTGGAAGGTCGCGCTCGATGAGTCATTGGATTCTTTTTCTGTTGACCTAATCCTTCCAGCAGCACTAGGCCCTGGGGTTTACTCAGCCTCTAACAGAAATGAGTACCAGGAATTAATCAAATAATTTTCCTGGTGAGTAAAGTGCAGCTGGTGTGTAAGGCTGACAACCTTACTGCCATCTTTGAGCCAATTGTCTAGATAATGTGGGACCCTCAGTGTCTCACAACCCTATGGGCCTTCACTGCCTGGTACAGGGATAGCTTTACTTTTTTCTTTTTTCTATAGCAGTATCACTATTTCCACACTTTAGAGTTCACTAGAGCACACAGTCTAGTGATCTCAGACTGTTAATAGATGTTTCTTGGTAATGGCTCCAACAATGCCTATTCCTCTGCCTCTGGGCTCAAGTCTTCTGTTCACAGACTCTTGTGCAGAACTGACTAAGCTCTCTAACCTTATCCCTTGTGTTTAACATCAACATCATTGATAAGGTAAAATGGTAAAATTGTCCATGTGCTTAAATAATTAAGTGCTATCCATGAAGGCGTATGGGGGAGTGGATGTATAGATCGACGTTTTCTTGACCTGGGCACTAGTTGCAAGTGAGTGGTCAGTTTTACGCTCTGGCCACTTTACTACCAAGCCTCCAGTACCAATTGGATAGGAGGCTGGGTGAATCCCAGATCCAGTCTGGAGGACATGAAAAATTGTTGCCCCTGCCTGGACTTGAACTCCAGCCCCTAGGCTCTCCAGCCAATAGCCAGTTGTATCGAATGAAGGATGAAAGAGTTCATTTTCTGGCTAATGATGGAACATGCCCCAACAGAAATTCATGACAGTTATACTGTGTTGATATAAACTGTGTTTACAACATTTTTGAGGGTGCATATTAATTGGATATTGATGTTGTTATATTTTAGCGTCCTGTTGTACTGATTTAAGTCCATGATTTATTTCAACCGTCTTCCAGTGCATACACTCATCTACTGCTCATCTACTCATACTACGTGTGTTATACCCAGCAGGCCCAGCAGTATAACACACGCAGTCACAGGAGCAAGACACAACACAAAGCACAATACACACACAATAGTGAAAGAGTGCTCCGACAGAAGAGGATAGGTGTGACTCGTGTAGTGAGATACGACGTAGAGATGAAAAATCTTGAACAATTTTAATATTTTTAACATTTAACATTTATCCAATATATATGATAAATATGTATTTTAGTTATTTTAATATGAAGACGACAAGGCATGCAATGAACTAGTTTAGCGTAAATCGAATAAGCACCTGAAGATGGCACTTTTGTGCCGAAACATGTAGTGCGAGAGAGAGGAGGAGATAGATGAGTGTATGCACTGGAAGACGGTTGAAATAAATCATGGATATTGATGTATTAGAAATATATTTTATTTTCTGTATATGATGGTAGCCAACATTATAACATGGACATTGTTGACATGTTCAAGGCCAAAACAACAGTTTCAATTTCAAAGTTAATTTGTGCAGTCAGAAATTCAGCAGTTGCCATGAAGAGGGCCCCCAACTGAACAACAAACCACATTATCATTCATAATGCTTTGTGTTCCAGGACCAGAGGCATTTTCCTCGTGGAAACAAGTGATTCCCCACCGTACGCCCTAGGGAAGCATCACGATTTTCCACCGCAAGTCTTTGGGAAGCATTATTATCAATATTATACACTGTGGAAGCATCAGGATTCTCCACCATGCGCCAAGAAAGCATTAACATTTCCCACCATTCCCAAGGGAAGCATTCCCTGTTTTAAGTTGGGGAAACATTAGGATTCCCAGCTATACGCCATGGCGGAGAATCAGGATTCCCCAAGAAATTGAGGAGCATCATGACTGCCCTTACCTTACACATTTTGGAAGCATCATAATCCCCCCTCCCGGTGTGCCCTTGGAAAGTACGTATCAGGATACCTAATCTTACAGTCTTTGGAATCATCAGGATTTGTCACCATGATTTCCAGTGAAGCTTCATGATTTTCCTAACTTACACTTGGGAAGCATCAGAATTCCCCACCTTGCACACTTGGGAAGTATCAGGATTCTCCACCATATATTCCCATATTTCTCTGATACATATAGTAAACCTTTCAGTTAGAAGAGTGCTCTCAACTCAACATCAGCATGTTGTGCATAATTAAAAGAGTTTCAAAAAGTTCTGTGAGGGCATATTGACACATACTTAGTTCAGCATTTATACTGATATGCTTAAGTAATATATTTTTCGAACAAAAGGCTACCTTGACAACAGTGTGCATAGTGGAAATTGTTTATATTCATGTAAGATGTGTAATAAATTGTGCAGAAAGAAACACTATAATCTGAAGGAATGTTTGTTTGAATGACATTGAAGTTATGTAATATGTTTTTATTTGTGGGTGTGAGCATTATAGTTTTTTTCATAATGTAATGATGTGAAAATATGTGATTATTTTTTATTATGTTTTGTGTTCACATTTGTTCTTATCAGCTTCATAGAAGCTGGGTTCTTGGAGGCAAGCCTCTCTGGTTCATGCATGGCATATGCTTTGGATATTGTCTAGTCTGTTAGCTAACCCTTTCAGCATTACTGAACACTGTGTATTTGCAATGAAAACTGTAAGCAGGAATAATGTTTGGTGTACAGCTTTATGTACTATACCCTTGTCAGAATGCTTAACACATGAACATAGTTTACTTTAAAGAAACCTTGATTTCAGTGCACAAGAGTTGGATTCTGTGTTTAAGTATCAGGTAGTCCTGAAGCGTAAGGTGCCCTACAGAGGATACTCCAGGTTGCGTATAGGTTCACGTGATCACAGGACAGGGCGAGCAGGGGAGGACAAAGAAATCAGCAAGGCGGAAATACCCAAACAGAAATAACCAAATCAAATGTTAACAAAGAATAAATATAATATATTAATAAAGAAAGAATACAAACATAATGTAAATACCTGTATGAGAATGATTGCAGAGTTCGCTGTTCTCAGATAGAATACTATGTAGAGAAATTAATTTAGACGGTCGAGGATGACCTCGACCGGTGGTCCGAAACGAGAACAACCTACCCCATCGACGGTTGGAAAACCAAGAGCCTAGAGCTCCAGATGTTAGGCCGCTAAGTCGGCTCGGAAGGGGAAGGAGAGAAGGGGACAGTAGAGAAAGTAGAGGGGAGAAGTGCGCACACAGACCACGGACAGGAGCCGACGTCACAGTCCCACAGTAGTTGATTGTTTATATACAAATGGCATTTTGCTACTAAAGTTCTTGGGTTCAGTGCATATCAGAATCAGTTGTTTTTATGCCAGAAACATGGGAAACGTTCCTTTTCTGAATATGATCTTGAAGTCTAATTAACTCGATATGACCACAGTACAGAATCTTCACATAATGCAGCAGTAAATGATGATAGAGGCCCCATAAAGCAAGTGAGAGAAAGTAGCCTATTTATTAAATGTGTCTTGGCACTTGTT
>NW_019724742.1:5997838-5998407 GCF_002891405.2 Cryptotermes secundus
CGTTCCGCCTTGCTAGCGGGAAAGTTACGGAGCCAAACTAGGTCTCCGGTACGAAAGGGAACGGGTTTACGGGTACTATCATATCTAGTTCGCACAACCTCGTGCGCTAGACGTAAATTCCGCCGTGCTGCATCCCAACGTTCAAAAATAGAGTTCGCGTCACAGTGGTCAGGTAACAGGTCTTTAAGGGACCACAAATTCGACAACGGAGAGTTGGGTGTGAAAGTAAACATCAGGCTATAAGGTGAGACTTTGTGCGAATCATGTCGCGCTGAGTTGAAAGCAAACTGGAGCCATGACAAGTTCTCATCCCACCGCGAATGGTCACGATGGTGGTAGGCAATCAAAGCCGCGCGAAGATTCCTATTAAAACGCTCAGCATGAGAAGGTTGAGGATAATACGGCGTAGTGGTCACGTGACGAATGCCTCGGGCAAAACACATCCGCCGAAACTCGCGTGATGTGAACTGAGCCGCATTATCAGAGACCAAAACCTCCGGAACACCAAACACTGCAAAAATAGAATTCAACGCCCGTGTTGTCGTTGCAGTAGACGCTTCCCTCACGGG
>NW_019724742.1:6000809-6064599 GCF_002891405.2 Cryptotermes secundus
GGTACCCTACAGAGGATACTCCAGGTTGCGTATAGGTTCACGTGATCACAGGACAGGGCGAGCAGGGGAGGACAAAGAAATCAGCAAGGCGGAAATACCCAAACAGAAATAACCAAATCAAATGTTAACAAAGAATAAATATAATATATTAATAAAGAAAGAATACAAACATAATGTAAATACCTGTATGAGAATGATTGCAGAGTTCGCTGTTCTCAGATAGAATACTATGTAGAGAAATTAATTTAGACGGTCGAGGATGACCTCGACCGGTGGTCCGAAACGAGAACAACCTACTCCATCGACGGTTGGAAAACCAAGAGCCTAGAGCTCCAGATGTTAGGCCGCTAAGTCGGCTCGGAAGGGGAAGGAGAGAAGGGGACAGTAGAGAAAGTAGAGGGGAGAAGTGCGCACACAGACCACGGACAGGAGCCGACGTCACAGTCCCACAGTAGTTGATTGTTTATATACAAATGGCATTTTGCTACTAAAGTTCTTGGGTTCAGTGCATATCAGAATCAGTTGTTTTTATGCCAGAAACATGGGAAACGTTCCTTTTCTGAATATGATCTTGAAGTCTAATTAACTCGATATGACCACAGTACAGAATCTTCACATAATGCAGCAGTAAATGATGATAGAGGCCCCATAAAGCAAGTGAGAGAAAGTAGCCTATTTATTAAATGTGTCTTGGCACTTGTTGGGTGGCACTGAGAGTAAACGCAGGGAACCTCATTCAGAATTTTGTGATGCTCTTGAAAGTTAAATTCATCTGTAGTGTTTAGAAGTTGCGCTCTTACCTTACAGAGAACACACTGTATCTCCATTATAAAGGACAGCAAGTATTTTTTCTATAATGTCAGAACCATAGAAATATATAAACATATCATGTGAGTAAAATGCGGAATTATTGCTGTTAAAGCAGGCAGGATCGTACAGTTGCTGATCACAGTTGCTGCGCAGCCTAAGGCATGAACAGGCTTTGCCTACTTGAACACTGGGTGCGTGGGTTTGAATCCAACTCAAGGCATGGGTGTCTGTGTGCGTTTGTTCTGTGTTTATCTTGTTGTGTGTGTGTGTGTGTGTGTATAGGTAGAGGCCTTGCAATGGGCTGATCCCCCATCCAAGCAGTTCTACTGACTGTGCAAACAGGAGTAAGAAACTGAAAGGCAACCAAGGCCCAACAGAGGGCTGCAGAGCCATGGATAGATAGAGACAGATAGATAGGACGTAATAATTACTTCTGTGTTTTAAAGGATTGAAATAATTGTTAGGGTCATTTCCTTTGCTGTATGTTACCACATTGTTAAAAGTGCGCAAATTTCGGCAAGTCTACATATTTTGTTAGAAAGCTCATTTTTCTGATCTGCTGTCAGTACAGTTGATATTCAGTTTTACTGATATGACATGTGATTCCATGATTTCCTCCCAGGGATGAAATATTCTTTCAGTACTGTTGGCACTGATCACTAGTTGCTGCAAAAGCTCTTTTGAATTTTTCTTGAGGCCCACAGAGCTAATTTGTTTTTTCTGCTGAGCTTTACTAAGGCAAGAAAGACAGGTGCATAAGATGTGAACTATTCTGCATACCCCTTCTCAACCAGAACGTCCACATTTTCAGTTTATATTGTCCATATTACTGCGGTATGAAGAACCAGGCAGTGTTATGAAATGAGTCTAACCAGGATGTCCTTCTCTTTTGTTTTCATTGTAGGTACCATTTTCAGTGACTGAGACCAGCTGTTTCAGATAAAACAGATTAGGTTCCTTCCACCCTTTCACCTGAGGATGGACACATCCAGTTTCTGAAAGGTTGTATTCTTGACAATACTGGACGATCATCATTGTCCAGAGAATCGGTAATCCTGAGTAATATATACCACTATGAGAATTCTTTAGAAATGACATGTTCCTGAGTGCCTCTAAAATATATGAATGTTGTGCATGAAGATGTGTAGAAATGTAGATGGTAAAGGTAGGAGCAAGAATGTCTTATCAAAGCAGCCTTCAAAATTCACACGACTATGCTCTGTTGCATGTTCCTCACAGACGTACTTGATGTTCGTGCCCTCATCCTGCTAGACTCTAGCAGAATGAAGGTTAATAAATATTGTGCTTTTGTATGTTAAAATTAGTGCCACGGAGCTGAGCCCTTCTTGAGAATCTGCCAGTTACACTGCTTGTATGTTACAACTGTTATACTAAAATTGGCACTGTATTGTCTGAGCTACTGATGGCATCAGTAAATAAACACAATTTTACTGTTAGTATAAATTAATTATATAATGTTAGATCTGTTCAGTTAGGTGCCTTTCCTGTGTCAGTATACTGTTATTCCCTCTGCACTAATTACAAGAGTCCGTTGCTGTGTTAAATTTTCAAATAACGGCTTAAAGATGTAACCCCCATTTCTCATAGAATCTTATAGAAAAACAATTTTTTATTAATGCTTTATGTAGAATTTTTCAGCATGCACCATGCCGCTGCTGTACTTTAATCTCAAGAAATAAAATGAAAATATGGAAGAGGTGAAGAGACTGATTGGAGAGTGTGACTTCATGAAGCAGAGTGCTTTAGCAAAATACTTTTCTAGTAACCTAAGAAACTCTCCTCCTGTTGTTAAATCTGGAACTTGATTTCCATTCTCACAAGACCCAGCCATTCATCCCTATCCCAAACCAGATGAATCCAGTTTGCTCGTAACATATCTGTTTGATATCCATTTTATTATTATTCTTCCATCTATACATATACGTAGGTCTTCTGAGTGGTGTCATCCCTTCAGGATTCTCTATTATGAATTGTGTACACATGCTACATGCTTCGTCCCCTTTATCCTCATTGAATTGATCCTGATAATGTGTAGGGGGGGACAGTTACAAAGCTCCATCCTTGTAATCAGTTCTCTCCTCTCCAGCCCAATGATTTTCCTGAGCAACCTCTTCTCAAACATTCTTGGTCTATGTTTCTAGCTTTTTTTTATTCCTAGTGGGGTGCGACTAAGTCCCTTATACTGCAGCCACTTCTGGCCTATTGTACCAGCCCCAGATGATAGGTGAAGGTGATTGTGGAGCAATTGGTGGAATGAAGATTGGCAGGGGAAACCGAAGTACTCTGAGAAAACCTGCCCCAGCGCCACTTTTTCCACCACAAATCCCACTTGACCAGACCCGGGATATGTTTTTAGCTTAATGTCGGAGATATAGTTGCATATTCAGCCACATAATTGCCTAATTAATAATGAATAAGTTTTCTTACTGCCCACCACAGAAAATATTCTGATGTCGCCCAGGTATGAAACTGCAGATAAAGTTACAGCATTCTGTATCCATTTCTGAATTTACTTAAAATAAGAATGCTACAATAGTTGTACTGTTCTTGAGTGTGAGAAGTGGCAGACTGTTTTATCTGCTTAAAAACCCATTGTAATGTCACAACTTCTGTCCTGAATATTATATTTGTAGAAAATTTTAAAAGGTTTTAAAAACATCATAACTAAAGATTTTTAGAGTGCTACTACAAGAATATCGGGTGCGACGTGTGAAACATAATCTACATACCAGACACATATCAACGATGTAGATGTTGATAATACGAAGAATGTGACATTGTGTTTTTAAATGTTAAGTTTTAGACTGGGTTCAGTGTGGCAGCGACGTTAAGAGTATACACCTGATGATGGCCGATAGAGGCCGAAACATGTAGTGTAGAAAGAACAAGATCAAAGACATATAAATATATATTGTTTGCACTTAGGACGGAGTTTGTATCATTTATTCTGTCCTGAAATCTCCAACTCTATTGTTTATGTTGAATTTTTGCAGCATCTGATGTCTCCAGAGGCACTGCGTGTTCCAGGGCAATATGGCTCATCCATGTTAGCCACACAGAAAATTCCAGCAGCACTGTAAAAGGTAAGAATACCATGTTCAGCTTTAACACTACTGCCAGTATGATGCTGTGATTCCTTGAACTTAAGAGGTTTGATCTAATTCGTTAACAGCAGTTTCACTATGTGTGTGTGTGTGAGAGAGACAGTTGAGAGCGTTGAGAGCGTTTCCAGTGTCTGCTGTGATCTGGTAATGTTCGTAGGTTGAAGCCTCGTTGGTTCTACTAGTAGTACAGTTGTCTGTTGGCCTGGCTTCATGGAAGGGGCGTCCAACTTTCGTCTGAGTAGTTTAACGATTTTTAGGCACTCTGAAAGAAAAGACACTCGCTTCATAATGTTAATGACAGAAGATTTGTAGGACTGGACCGAAATATGTATAAATGTAGTTAATATTTCTCATACCTGTCTGGGGTATGCTGGCCCATAATAACAGGTCCACCAATCCAATAGTATGCACCTGGACGGCGGCGGGAACCACTGGGACAACGTCTAGTGCTGCAGGTTTCAGCGACGCGAGCAGTCTCGGTGTTGATGCTCTCCGCCATGTAGCACACGGCTGTCACATGGCTGCAGAGCGCCGCGTCTGAAACATAGAATTTGTTGGTGTACTGGGGCCACAGCTGCTCCATTTGGGTTCAGCATGCTTTTCAGTTGCCAGTTTATTCTTGTACGATTAAACTTCTTGCCAGGCAAAGGCGGTAACTTGACATTTTTGTTGAAACAGAACATATCTGTGTAAAATCTTGATCTCAGTCTAATCACCCAAGCACAGACTTATGAGGATATTTTGGTATATAGATAAGTAGTTATACAAGAGCCGTTGCTGGACAGTGGCTGAGTAGCGATCACTTGGGTATCCCAACAGACGCGAACGCAACAGTTGAACTGCAACAGAAGGATGGTATTACCGAGATGTTATTATAAGCAGGACACTTAGTGGAGAGAGTCAGTGGAGATGAGTTGATGGGAACGGAGTAAGTTGGTTGCTGAATTAGTGAGATGACTGCTGTGGTTCAGTTGTTGTAAGCTTTTGCTTTTAGAAGCTTCTAACTCAGGCCTGGGACAGATCAAAAACCCAGAGGAAAGGGAACATCTGCCACTGAGAGCTGCCAGCAAGCAACGGCTAGTAAAGACGTGACTGTGGACGCTAGTGTGGATGGCCAACCTAATTACATGGAAGAAGCATTAAAACCTCACTGAAATGACGTCTTCCTTAACCTGTCTCTAGACAAATTCCTGAGATTAAAATAATGAAAGTAAGTATTTTAAAAGGTACATTTCTCCATTTCATCACCTGTATGTAACGAACTGTGCAGTTATGCCCCTTTTGCAACAGTGTTCACAGTTATGCCTGCGAGATGTACAATTGTGGTGAAATGCACAAATTGGCCTGCCATTCCTGTTAGTCTACTGTCTGCTCACTTTTTTGTGCGGTGTGGTGGACAGCTCTATTGATTTGGCCCAAGTGAGTGGGTTCCACCTGAAGACGGAGACAGAATCATGTCTCCAAAACGTTGTGTCTTAAATAAAAACAGGACGCTGGAAATGTCCAGAAACATAATAATTGCAGTAAGTGCAATTGTTTTTGTCTGCCCAATACTCCCCCTGCTTGGCAGGAAAAGAAAATCTAATTTGTTAAATTTTAGCACGTTCTGACGAAAGGTTGCAGAATTTTGCCAAGTAACTTTCCCATGTCTGCCTGTGTGACCATATGCCCCAAATCAAGAATCGCCGAACAAGTCATAGTGAATTTTTATATTGGAGGCTTCCACTAAAATTTGTTGAGACATGTTATTTGTAGAATGGAAGAGTCACAGCAAAAGATGCACATGATTTCCATTCGAATATCTGCCTCATGTATCAACATAGGCTGTTATTAATATCTATTACTTTTATAAGTTTTCAGGTTTCCACGGCTATGAATGTCAAGACTCTGATCTTACTGGGTGTGACACCGTCTAGTCTTGTAGACGGATATTGATGTTTCGGAGGAACACGCTCCTCTGGCATGAACCCTGGAAGTGGATGCGTGTTCCTCCCGAAACGGCAGTATCTGCCTACAGGACCACACGGTTGTGGTCTAATTTGAGATGTCATTTCGACATTTCTTGGTTGTAAAGTGGTTGGGGCCTGAAGCTGAACATTCACTTTACACCTATAGGCTTCGTTAAGAAAACATGAAGCAATAGTTTTAGTCTTCTGCATGGATTAATGACATGGTGCATAATTAAGCACAAGGACATTTTACTAGTGCGTGCATGACAAGCCGAAGGTGGTTCATGTCCAGTAAGGGCGAATGTATCAGTTGCTAGGAATAAAATTACTTCAGTGGTCTATTTAATGGAAACCCATCCTGTGCTCTGTCAGACCAAGAATGAAGACGAGAGACAGACATTGCCTCTGTGATGCGTTGCCAAGAGAAAGTGTGAACGTTTGTTGCTAGTCGCCAGTTACGTACGGGTCTTGTTCTTGCAGGAGGGCTGCTCTCTGCCCCCGTTCACACAGAAGTCGATGACTCCCATGGGGCCATCCTCGCCGAACACCCCCGCATTTGTGTGGATCACCTGCACCACATTAGCGTCCACATTCCTCAGTCTGTTGGGGCCCCTTATAAGCGGGCGCGCCGGATCCAGACCTAAAAATTCAGGTAAGAATAACATGATTTTAATCAAATGGGTAGAGAGATGAGTGGGTCTGACATTTGTGTCTGCAGAATTGGCATGCATGCAAGTCACTGCTACAGATATAGTACTAATGAATCTGCATTTTATGATTTCAAAATTATATGCTAATCCTATTCTGTATATAATAAACAATATTATAAATAATACAATAAACAATAAACAGTATGACTGCACCCACCTACCAGGCTACAAGATATGATAAACGGAACACCACATTATGACTATCAGCTGCCTTGAAAATTTGAATCTCGTACAGCCTGAGGCAAATTTATAATAATAAAATAATACTCCTATTCAAGGTAGCTGTCAGTTGCTCAGAGAATGTAGCCTCTGATGGAAAAATGCTTAGTGCATAACACAGGGAAGAAAATGAGTGAAGAAGCGGCTTTAGACTGAATTAAGGTGATATCACGACGTTTCTACCATTCTTGCCATTTCTCTGCATGAAGTGAGGAAAATGACGGAGAACCTTACTCAGAATAAGGGCATACCTGATGATTAGAAGATTCTTCTAACAAATTTCAGGTTTAGAGAGCGTGACTATCAAGATTACAGTCCTCCCTCCCTTTGCGTCATGAAGCTTCATAGCTACCAGTGTTTGAAGGAAACCTACTGCGCTCACCTCCTATAGTTTATGTATGCACCTGAACAGCTGACTGAGAGACACCAGCCCACACATCTGTACAACATGTACCTATGATCCTGTGCATGGGCAGTGTGAGCGACACCAGCCCATGCATCTGTACAGCACGTACCTATGTGCATTCTGAAGCGCATTGTGAGCAACACCAGTCCACACATCTGTACTACACGTACCTATGATCCTGTGCATTCTGAAGGGCAGTGTGAGCGACACCAGTCCAAACATCGGTACAGCATGTACCTGTGATCCTGTGCATTCTGAAGGGCAGTGTGAGCGACACCAGTCCACATATCTGTACTACACATACCTATGATCCTGTGCATTCTGAAGAGCAGCGTGAGCGACACTAGCCCACGCATCTGTATGACACATACCAATGATCCTGTGCATTCTGAAGCACAGTGTGAGCGACACTAGACCACACATCTGTACTACATGTACCTATGATCCTGTGCATTCTGAAGGGCAGTGTGAGCGACACCAGCCCACACATCTGTACACACATACCAATGATCCTGTGCATTCTGAAGCACAGTGTGAGAAGCACCAGTCCACACATCTGTACTACACGTACCTATGATCCTATGCATTCTGAAGAGCAGTGTCAGCGACACCAGGCCACACACGTGCGCCCCTAGACTGTGGCCAACGCATGTCGTTCTATGCAGCTGTACTCCACTGCTCCTCAGGAATGTGAACAGCTGAGAGAGACATCGTGCCACCGGTTTCATGTTGTGCACGGCTGCAGCATAGCAGGGTGGCCGGCAGAGGGGGCCCCAGTCGACGGTGAAGACGTTGTATGTGCCGTTGGACAGGTACGCTGTTGACGTTAAGTGTTGATAATCACTTGAAGATGGAAGCAGAGACTATTTCCGAAACGTGGTTTATATCTTGCGGGATATTACCATTTCCCAACTGTTTTACGTGATTTATTTGGCACAACAGAGCATTAAGAGAAGCGCTGATGTGAACAACATGAACAGAGCAACGTGTGTTAATGCAAGTTCCAAACCGATGTGTTTACATGGCGATTCCTCAAGCAGACGAAATGAGCCACAGCAGCCATCCCTACAGTTATGGGTTTAAGTACTCGACCACGTCACCAAAAGCATGTGGACCAGTTTTCCTCTGATCGTCACGATTTCCGGTACGAACAAATTGCGACAGGTGCGCTCCAAATGTTAAGGAAATGGGCAGACGTTCGCGCTGTGTGCAAGGAACTGGGATGGCGACTTCCAGCGAATTGTGTAAACCCGCAGTAGTGCCATACGTAATTAAGTGTAGTTACGACTAGTGTAGATCCAATAAACCCGTTACGAATCCGAATCCCGTCTCTAGTCACGGAAACACGTGACAGTACCTAACCTATTTCCGGTCTCTGTAGACGTACGTTTAGGAATATACTGCAGTAAACTGGATATCCTGGACCTGTTTGCTTTATACTCGGAATCTGTTTACTCTTGGCATGTCCGAGCTTCTGATCGCTAAATGTATTGACGTAAGTGTATAAGTTTCCTGTTCGTTAGGAGACATAAATCGAAATTTCAGTTAGAACAAGAACTTGTCTCACAATACTACTAGTTCTGTTCAGTGGGCAGCAACAATATGCACGCTGGCGACGCACGATTATTTACTAAATTTATCAAAAGATGTGCAGTTTTTTCTTTTCGCAAATTCTCCGATACGAAGCGTTAACCTACTGGGTTATTTCGACAAGATCGTTCTCTTTGCCCGCAAATTGTAACCACGTCACAGGTGCTATAAATAGAAACACTGGGAAAGGAAAGAACACAGCGTTGACGCCGTATACAAGCCTGTCATTCTTCTATTTGCTGCAATGAACGCAGATGTGGACAGCGCGAAAGAAGAAAGAAAATGGTGTGTGGCAAGATACACAAGAACAGACTGAAAGAAAAAATCAAAGAGATGTGAGAACAATTAAGTATCCGTAATAATGATGATAAGGCGCATAATTATAGAGTGAACCACGTACAGGTTAGGAATTTGGTTGTGGGTTGTAAACCTGTTGAGAAGAAACACGTTGGGGAAGTCTGTTGCAGGTGTAAGCGACATTAGTGCCCAGAGAGTGGAAGAAGAAGGGGAACATGAAGACGTTCCCATATCCTACCGTCCCGCAGAATGACCATGGGGAAAGAGCCGTCCTTCCCACCGTACCCGTGGATGAGCACGACAGTGTCATGGTCACTATTCCAGCCATTGGTCCTTAGCCAGTCACGTGCCGCCAAGTTCACCGTCTTCCTAATGGCCGGCTCCGCGCTGAAACAGAAAGAAACAATGTAATCCGGGTACCAGGTCTGAACACTGCTCTTGGGAGAAAAGCCGAAACCAGCCGTACACAACTGTTTGAGTTTTATCTTGCTTCTGCTTAAGTAACTTTGAAATCAGTACATGTTGTGTCACGGAAAGAATGTAAACACATTGTCCCTCTACCCATCTGCCTCCCGTTGCGTGTCTTCCCCACTTCACCACTTGTCACTTATGTTGTTGTTTGCCCTCCATCCGACTCTGCTGCGCATTCTGTGTTTCGGAGGGGAGAGGGGTTGCCAGGGGAGCACGCGGTCCACTATAGCTCACATCGTCCATGTATACATTCTGTCCCTGACGCGAGTGTAGTACGGCTGATCTCAGATGAATGGCAAATCATATTTACACAAGACTCAATAAAGTCGAGTGTGATTCTCTAAGGCTTTTAGGATATGTAGAGACAGTGTTTCAACCACAAAAACTATTCAGAGGCGGATGGGACGCAGGAGATGGCTGACTTGTGGATATGAGGAAACCGCTAAGTGCTCCATTATGAGCGCCTCATAACCGGCAAGTTGCAAGCGTCATGGCCACCCCAACTGTTCTGTGTTTCCTCTCACAGAAATGAGTGCCAGGAATCTTCCTGCGGGTAAAGGACGGCAGGCCAGCCCGTAAGGCTGATGGCCTCACCGCCATCTATGAACAGATTGCCTAGAAAATATGGGAGCCTCGACGTCTCACAACCCTATGGGCCACCACGGCCTGTTACAGGGATAGCTTTTTGCCCAAGCGATACGAAATATGACACTTCCTGGTACTGGGCTCTATAAGAAAAGGTGTCGGGGAATTTTGCTTCATAGCTATGCAGTATACAAAATCGCAAAGGAAATGTTGCGAATTCTCTTAACATGTCTCACTATGCCGAGAATTCTAACATCACTTAATGAAGATGATGCCTAAAGATTCATTAAAAATCTTTTTTATACTTTCTATATTTAACTGTGTGAGCTGGGATACCTCAGTGACTATGGAGGAAACGCGTTTATGTCTTCAGCAGGAGCAAGAGATTTGTTCCCTTCTAAACAGCGTCCGGGCCCCACCCAGCCTCTTGTACAGTGGGTAACGGCGACTATTTCCATGGGGGTAAAGCAGCCGAGGCGTGAAGCTGGCAACTCACCTCAATCTGTTTCCGAGATGAAGAGTGGTGGGGCTGTGCTTCCACTCTCCCACACGTCTCCGCAGTAAAGCATATAGGTGCTGCATGTTTATGCTCGAGTGTGTCGACAAATTTAATGGGACTTCCCACATGTAACAGTTGAGACATGGCAGAGATGCTAGTCGCTGTAGTGAAGCTGTTCGTTGCGAGCGCGCCGCAACAATGACTTGACGTTTATACTTGCCTCGAGTAGAAGTAGAAACGTACGTCTGGATCTGGGCATGCGTCCCTGCCGCCCCCGCGGCGCCAGACGCAGTCGTCCCGCGTCGCATTTGTCACGTTGCCCAAAAACAGCGCCTGCGAAATTGACCGCTGAGCCAGACAACCTGCAACACATTGCGTGCTACTGTGCTTTCAGAGTTATTCCGAACCTGGAAATTTTGCAGCAAGAATTCGTAAGAGTGATGGGAGATAAGCAGAGTGCTTACAAAGTTTGGGTAGGAAAACCTGAAGGGAAGAGATCACTGGGAAGGCCTGGCATAAATGGGATGACAATATTGAAAAGGACTTTAAAGTAAGAAGATAGGGGCGTGGATTGAATTCAACTGGCTCAGGACAGAGACCAATTTAGGCCTTGTGAAATCGATGATAATCCTTTGGGGTCCATGGATTTCTAGAAACTTTTCGACTAGCTAAAGCACTGTTAGCTTCTCAAAAACTAAGATTTCGTACAGTTAACGAGAGGAGTGACAGTGTCCTGCGCTCGAACACCGGCACCTTCAGAAATGCTTCGTCTCCTTCCTTTGTTTGTCCTGGCACTTTCTAACGACTCTGTAAATAGTTCAGGCCAAATCGCTGCGAATTGTAGAGTGGCAAACGAACGATGAAGTGCAAAGTATATGGGAAGAAACTGTTCTGGCATTTTCTAGGAGGGACTGAGGATATTCAGTGTCCCAGTCGAGGAGCTTCGAGCCGGATGCCTCTCAGACACAAGTCAACAGCACAGAGCCAGTATGAAAACCTGTGTGACCAGGTACTAGTACAGGGGAGAAAGGTAAAGTTGACCCCTGTACTTAAGTAATTAAGCAGTACTCCATAATGACGTATAGATCCATGTTTTCTTGCCCTCGGTACTAGATGGAGGTGAGTGGTCAGCTTCACTCCCCGCCTGCTTTATTCCTGGTAAAGAGCCCCCGGTACCCATTGGATAGGAGAATGGGTGGGCCCCAGAATAGGTCTGGACGACATGGAGAAGAGAAAAATTTTACTCAACTGGAACTTGAATCCCAACCTCTCGGTCGTCCATCAGGCAGCCAGTCGCTATACATGGGAAAATGATTGTAGAACAGATTGTTAACGATATTCCGACAGAAGTGTGGTGCATGTGCAGGCGAGGGGTGCCGAGCACATGCCGGCACGTACTCCCGCGGTACACACGTCGCTCTGGTCGGGAGCGTGACTTCATAAGCGCACGCTTCCTGCTGCGTTCTGAGCTGTCATGTGAAGAAGCCGTTACTGTTGTTGAGTGGAAGCAAACACGTTGTTATATATGCTCCCGCAAGCAACGGAAATCATATCTTTAAATAGGCCACGACTCTGGCCCCATCTCCATCCTAACTTACGGCACATTCTCTCATTTCTTTCGTATGTAAATAAGCTATGCACTTAAATCAGCACCGTTAAATATCTGTAACTCTCCTTGTCCTGTAGTCCTCAAGCGAACTATACCGACCGAGGGGCCGCAGCTTGTCGGCGAAGTTAGTGCCAACTTTAGCGGATAGAGGGTGTTGCGTGGTCAGCGCTACGAATCCCCACGGCCGTTAATTTCGGTTTTCTAGACCAGAGCCGCCATTTCCTTGAAATAGCCCCTCAATTATCCTCACGAGGCTGAGTGGACCCCGTTCCAAAACCACTACATCTCAGAAAAAATCTGGTAGCGCCAGGAATCGAACCCGGGACCTCTGGATCTGTAGCCAGGAACTCTTGGCCACTAAACCACAGAGGCGGTCTATCAACCAAATATATGATCTGTCTACAGGAAGGCTGGAGGGATTAGGTAAATTGAAACATCCAGTGACGTCATCGGGAATCGAACCCGCAACTTTCCGGCTCGTAGCATAGTGCCTTAACCAACTACGCTACCGCGTGCCTCTGTTCTTAGCACAGTGGTCATTATAAGTACCACCCGCTTTAATGTTAAATAAACTCTCCATTTTCCTACATTTATGTATTTCTTATGATTTCCAGAATTAAAAGCTATTGCCTTTCTAAACATCAATCAACTGGTCTTTGTAAAGGAGACGCGATGTTTTTTGTGAGGTAGGAACTGAAGTCTTAAGTATTATTCAGACGATATTCGGGCTGCATTGCTGCACCTAGCTGCCTCATGCTGCCTCACCATCGTGACGCAATTTGAGGGCATGTATCGGAAATGGCGAGTCTGTGGGACTCCTGCAGAGGAAGTTTTCGCGTTTTCCGTTAACTTACACCATATTATACGGCACCCCCTACCAAGAGACCGTACTCTGCAAGGTAACAGCCGTGAAAATCACATGTCGCGGATTATTTGCTATCTACACTTTCGTTAGTGCAGGCTGTTCACTGTCCAGTGATAGGATGATTAGTGAATATTGAACTGGTAAATTCGTAGAAGATTTTCGCCTTCGCGTCTGCCGTCTAAGAACGGAAAGTTTAAAAGAAGCAAACTGTAGTTGTGCATGTTTCTGCTAATGTGGGAGGACATAGACCGACGGTGAGAACACGGCGCTGTGGGGATATTGGGCCCCGAAAAAAGGAACTGACGGGAGAAGGGACAAAAGTGCATAGTGGGGAGTTCCGCAATTTGTATTGTTAGGATGAACAAATCTTAGAGGATGAGATGGACTGAGCTTGTAGCACACGTGGGAAGGAAGAAAATATCGCAAGAGGTTTGGTACGGAAACCTGGAGGAGAGAAAGAGCTTTGGAAACCTAGGCTTAAATGGGAAGATAATATTAAATGCATCTAAAACATGATGGCAATATGTGACGTGGATGCAGCTGGCTCTCGCGGGAAATAGTGGCGGGGTTTTATGCATACGGTAATGAAACTGCTGGTTCCACAACAAGCTGAGCAGCTAATAGCTCCTCAACAAGGCCTCTCTGCCCCATGGTGTTCGTTAGTAGTACTTAGATCAAAGCGGTGGGTGCAGTTTCCGTACGACATTTTAGCTTTACTGGCTGTTGGAGGAAAGATAAACTTTTTGAGATGTTAGATTTTTATAGTGGTGAAAACTAATTTACGTGCCGTGATACCATGTATTCTGTAAGGTGGCTACCAGCATTTCAGATGAACTAACTTCCAAACTAAGATGATATATTAATGCAATAATTGTGTTTCTGGACATTGTCCATTATCCTGTTTATTATTTCAAACACACCGTTTCGGAGACTGGATTCTGTCTCCGTCTTCAGGGGAAACATACTCAGTTGGGCCCTGCATGTGTCCGGAGATAGGGACCAGCTCTATCGATTGTGTTCAGCTGAGTAGGTTCCACCTGAAGACGGAGCCAGAATCCAGTCTCCGAAACGTTTTTAAATAAAAACAATAATGTGTTTTAGACAAAAGCAGGACGATGGATAATGTCCAGAAACATTAACTATGTACTGGATGTTTTCCCCTGAACCTCTGGTACCCAGGTATCACAGCATACACTGCGTGACGTCCTCACCTGATAAGAGGGCTCCGATCAGCAGAGCAGTGACGGCCGCCTCCCGTCTCATGTCGGGCGTCAATTGAAGACAGTCACGCGACGACCAGCCGACGAATGACACAATGTACAGCAGGTGAGGCGTGTTCAGAGTTTCACTTGTCGTTTGCCCCTTCACTCCCGTGTTGCCATGCGCATTTAGGAAACTGCTGTGTGGTCAGGCTGGAGTCAACAACTTGGCTACTGAGGATGCGACAATGCCGCCCGCATCTCTGGGGGGAGGTGGCAGATGGTACAGTGAAAAACTGGACAAAACTGAGAGATTTGCACTCCGGTTCCAATTCGCCAGGGACCGAACCCAAGGTTGCGAGGTGAGAAGCTGGCCTCCAACCGCCGAGTTCTGGCAGGAACTACTACACCTGGAGTGGGTATTGTTGAACAGTAATGATACCAAAATGCGGATACAAGTTCAACCGATGTTGAGATGACTCAGTAAGATCAGTACGCGATCGAAAGAGGTGGGTTTGATTCTGGGCAGGGGCATTGCTTGCAGCGAGTGTCGCCTAAGCCGGAAAGTCGAGGGTTCGATTCCCGATGACGTCATTAGATTTTCCAGTTGACCTAATCCTTCCGGCCGCACTACGGCCCTGGAGTCGACTCAGCCTCTGACAGAAATGAGTACCAGGAATATTCCTGCGGGTAAAGGGCGGCTGGCGCGTAAGGCTGACAACTTCATCGCCATCTGTGAGCCGATTGTGTAGAAAATGTGGGAGCCTCGACGTCTGACAGGCCTATGGGCCTCCATGGCCTGTTACAGGGATAGCTTTAACTGTAGACGCCCTCAATAACTCAGATCTCTGCTGTCGAATGATAAGAAGACTCATCAGTAATGGGCTGGAAATGGAAAGTAGTGAGACCGCGTAACCTGGTAGATATTAATTGACGTTTCGGAGAAACATAGTGCCTCCATCTTCAGGGCATTTCTGGTTGCTTGCTTGACTTACTACTAGGCCGCTAAATGTTGGTGAGCTTCTACTGGATTACACGGCGTCACATCTGTGGAGATAGCAATCTTTGTTTTCTCATGAGAATCTCATGTTCAAGAGAACTAGATAGGAAATTGTCATGTCCTAATTTACGGTACTATCCTTCAACGTTTACTTGTAAGGACTGAGTAAAAAACCAGGGTAATGCTCAGTTAGGGTGGCCGATCTCCGACAGAGCTCTGAATCGAATAGGAAGCAGGAGCCGCCCCAGCACACCGGAACGCTGCACAACTTCGCCTCACTTTTTCCAGTGCCCACCGCCACTGTCTCTTGGAACATGAGTGAGACGAAGTGTCTGTTTAACATCGCTTAATCACCTGACGACTTTAAGTTAAGTGAAGGATATGAATTGTTATGTCGTCAGTTGCATGGAAACAACTGGGTGCTAGCAGCAGCGTTGGCTTCTGGCCTGTGATGCCAAGAGTTTCGGTGAAACACGCCGTCTACATCTTCAGGATCAAAAAATAAGTAAAGCATTCAACAAGCGAGCTACCCAGTTGCGTCACAGACTGTACATGTCAGATGTTCTCCACAGTCATAATTTTAGTCTGTTTATCCTAACCGTCATGCTACATTTTATGGAGTTAAGAGATCGGATAATAGGCGAGTGACGAATCGTAAAGGATTTGAAGGAAGTTGTCGCCTGGTTAAAGGTATAATCCCGATAATTGCCGGGGGTGACCGCCTTACATCGCGGTCGTTGCATAGCAACGGCTTCACCCGCTACACTCTTAATTTGGGCAGTCACATTTTCTGACATGTCCCCAGAAATTTACGAATCGTCGCCCCTGTCTTTATTCCGTGCCCTGACATAACGAACAGCCGACAGTTCCTGCCGTTTCTTTTCCCATAAAACTAATAACTTGCTTTTGGGTTGAGGACACGCTTTCGGTTGTCTCGCCGTTCTCAGTGTGCACTTTGCGCCAGCATTGCCACATTATGACGTCACATGTCGCTTGGGTGTGATGTGAGTGGCAGCGAGAGACAGTTGCTATACAAACGCCAGGATATTCACCGAAAGTCTCAGTCAGGTTAGTGACGTCCGGACTGAGATTCGAACCAAGAACGTCCCGAATAAGTGGCCACAGGGTGACCGCTAGACCGGTGCACCTCGTCACTTCTTGCAGCTGCGAGAGAACTGCGTTCCGAACAGAAGACAACATACATCTCGCGCCCAGTTAATTCGAGGTAAAATACGAGAGACAGTCAGTCGAGTGCTTAGCTTCGTATTCCAAAGGTCCGTGGTTCAACTCTCGGCCTAGAGACGGCCGACATGATTGATGTTTTGGATATTTTCCTTGCCCAGTTTACACGTCAAATTCAGCAACGACCGGTTCCCTCAAATCCTTTTCAATTCACTAATCACTACTTGCCCTCCCATTCAGCAGTGTTGCAGCATGAGGCACTGTGTAACAGTGAACCCTCTCTGACGCCAGAATATCAGCTTTGCGTTGCATTTAACTCTTCTTTCTCGCCTTCACTGATAAATCTTCATTCGAAATCAAAACAAATTATTCGCTTAAAAACTTAGGAATATTTTCGTGGTCTTATCTCTTCGTTGCGTTTCTTGGTATTTAGATCCCACAACTCCCTTTATCATGTCGGTGTAGCGGCATTCGAATCCTGTTCATCGCAATCGCCATTTCTTTTACAGTGCGCAGACTAACACCGGGATAATTAGACACGACTTCTCTCAAATCCTCACACATTCAGCAGTCGCGACAAACGGCATTTCAACTCGATTGTTAAACACCTTCGTTATAATGCTCAAGAATCGATGTAACCTCAGTTTAAGAGCTCTAACGTGGAGTACACAGTTTACAGCTGGAGCGCAGCAGTTCTGAATACTGATAACGCGATCCCAGAAGCGGAGGTACCTCACGGGGAATTGTGGGGAGACCATGTCACGCACTTCCTGCGATTTAAGTCTCAGGTCACGTTAAGAGCGATAAATCGTTCTAACAGTTATACCGATTTAAATTCAAAGGGTGCGTGGTGATGGAATTCCACTCGGGGGTCTTGAACTTTCCTTGGCGTTGTGAACGTGATGAGCGTTAATGGATTATGTGGGAATGAGATTAACACGCCGCCATCCAGGTGGCAGCAGCGGCAGTCCGAGGGACAGTGCGCTGAATTCGGGACACCGACTTTTTGGGAATCCTTTATCACATTCTTAAAGCTGCGAGAATTTCTTCAAAACGCTTGCGAACAGGCGTCTTGTTCGTTACAGCCACACCGTAGTGAACTTCGCTAGCGAAGGAAGGCCACCATGCGTATCAGAGTTTCTCGATCTTGGAGACCAACCAAAACAAGAGTTCTGTTTAATTTCCTGTATGTCCGACGAGCGAAGTTGTGAGGTGGCACTGACCTAAGCCAATTTCATTAATGTCGGATACTGAAGTTAAGCATGTGTAGATTTCTGTTAAGGTTAAATTTTATTAATGTAAGACAACTTCGTGACGGTCGTGCCAAAATTTTCACTTGGCGTTCAGTTTCACAGGTAAATGTAAAATTGTCCCTGTACTGAATTAGACGTAGGTAGGAGCGCAATTATAGCTCCTACATTCCTGACCTCTGCACTAGATAGAAGTGAGTGGTCATCTTCACGCCGCGACTATTTTATCCCCGGCGAAAATCGCCCCGATACCTATTGGAAAAGGGGGTGGGTGGGCCAGAGAGCTCGTCCCTGCACCGACTGAGCTATCGAAGCTTCTCCTTCGAGGGATAAACCTGAAATGTATCAAAACAAGGTTTGTGTAAAAGAAACAGGAGAACTGCAGGACCTGATGTTTGGCAGGCAGTTAGGGGTGAAGGCTGTCGGTGACGTGTTGTGAGATCCGTGGCTCTCACCACGTTTACTGGTACTAGCTTCAGTGATATGACGCCGTGTAGTCTGATACACTTTGCCGACGTTTCTGAGGAACATGTTTCGATCGTCAGAGTCGATGAGTCAGGGTGCAATCAGCAAGTAGAGCTGTCTGCGGATGCCGACATGTTGACGTTAGGACACAGAGCACGCCCTCATAAAGTTAGAGAACATTCGGGTCCTAAATCACACAATTAACTGCAGTCTCAGCTTAATATGTATTTATTTTGACTGGAAGTCCACTTTCCCAGTATTTATAGCAAACTATTCTCGCCATCGGATTGTCTGATAGCGGAACTTTCGCGCAATTTGTCCTGGGAAATTTACTTCACACTTCCATAAACTTCACAAAACCCAGTTTGGATTTCTTCCCAGAATGCAGTGCTGCCATCAGGCGGTCGAGTCAGTCAAACGGACAGTCGCGTCCATGCCTGAGAGTCACACAGTATGTCCCCGTCGCCCTGCAACGGCACGCAGGTATTAGTAATAGTGGTAGTAGTTACATTCACAGGCATTCTTTTAATTCTTTACTTATTTACACGCTTACTTAGCAGCCCAAAGGTCGGTCATAAAGAAAGCATGAGCAAAGGGACAAACATAAGACGAAACAGGGTGACATGTACAGTTTAGAAAATAACCATTCATAATGCTATATTATAGCATCTTGTTTCGCGTATCACTTGTATCAGTTCCGCAGTCTCACGTACAACACAAATGATCTGTAAAATTTATCAACAGCTATTCACTTTAGAGTTTTACACTACACGTTTCGGCCAATTCGTTCATACGTTCATCACCAGGTGTTGAAAATTATGGATGAGGAAACTGCTGTCATCTGTATCGTTGCTTTCAATTTATGTCGCGAAACAGGTGTGCCCGTTCTTCCCCAAGGTGTGACTGCCTTCCGTACGCTTGTCAGAATGAAAATGTTTAAGCTCTAGTCCTATAATTTAAAAATTGCAGTAGAATTCAAACATCAAATTAGAATATACAAAACTATAATTTTGCTTGTGGCTCTGTATGGGTGTAAAACTTGGTCTCTGACATTAATGGAGCAACATAGACTGAGGGTGTTTGAGGAGAATATTTGGACCGAAGAGGGATGAAGTGACAGGAGGATGGAGAAAACTATATAATGAGGAGCAGTTATTAAATAAACCCAATGTGAACAGTCAGATTAGTTTGTTTGAAACATTTGTTGTGTTGATGGCCAGAGTATCACCCAGGTATTACTACCGATATGTTTGAATCATTTCAGAGTTGCAGATTTCACACGTGGTTGCACTCTGCTTCCGTCTGTGTTGGCCATCCTGTATACCTACCCATCGGGTGTTTCTTCTCCCATCGGAACTGGGGTTCCTGGCAGCAGGCCCAGACTGCGCCCTCTTCTGGGACAGACGGCGGTACATGGGACGCCCATCGTTGTCTGCCGTGACACTGTGGCCGCAAAGTAGCAAGCGCTTTGGAAGTGACTGCATCGCGCCTGCCCTGTGGACACAGAGATGGTGCCGTGTGTTGTTCCTCGAACTGAGATTGCGATCTTTGTCAGCTTAGGCAATTGAGACTATACAGGTTTATTCCTTTGGCGTATATACTCGTATGTCGAGCTATTTTGTGAATCCAAACATCGCGATGGAGTTGGTAACATTCTGGACATCTCCGCCACGATTCTCGGTCGAGCATCGAGCTCTGTGCCTTTCGCGCTTCCGCGATTCACTAGTCGTTTCAGTGCCTTAAAACAGTCTTCGGCAGACTTTCCCTGATGGGCTTGTGATATGAGTAAGTAAACTTCGAGAATGCAAAGCAGAGAGAAAGCTTTCAAGAATCATCGCCTTCTTTCGACCTACCATCTTGTCGACCTGCTGCTTCCATCTTCAAACCATAGTAAAATAGAGGCATCATGTTTCGAGAAACGTTTCAAACTAACTGTAAGACTGGGCACGCTAACCTACACTGCATAATAACATAAACACTGTAGCGCAGGAGGAGGATGTGAGAAATTTGCGCGTTTGTGTGCTTGCATCCATAAGATGAGACGGGTCATACTGAGCGCGCTATAGCTGGATATACAGCTTAACTTGCTAACACTTGAGCCAGAGGGGTAAGCAGAAACACAGAGACGCATTTCAGCACGTGGCAGGCAATCTTGCTTAAAATGGTGTCTGCATCCTGCAGTTCCAAACGCTTCTCTGCAGTTTCATCTTGTTGCAAGTGCAGAGAGCAACACTCTGGCGTGCTGGCGTTATCACCGAGTTGTTATGGCATCTGAGTAGGGATTTGTACATCACATCAAGCAATATGCCCCCTCCCAGCAGAAACATCATGCTTGCTGATATACCGCGTCCTCCACGGTCTCTGGACCTCATTTCTGTCATCAGAGAGCTTTGTTCATGGCGAGGCGTAATCAAGTGTATCAGCAGCTTCCAGTGGCATTCACAAACCGTGGAAGCCCCCCCCCCCCAAACTTCATGGGGTGAAAATTAATGTTGGAAATAATGTGAAGTTGCTTGCGAACCATACTGAAATAACGTAATTTCTCTGTCCATTATGTCACTAGGCATCGTAACATTGACACTTACGAATGCGGTGTCCGCGACAGCCGGGCTGGAATTGGCCGTTGTTAATGCAGAAGTCCACATGACCCGCAGGAGCCTCTACGCCCAGGAACCCTGCGTTTGTATGGATCACCTGCACCACGTGAGCGTCGTCCCTTGTCAGCCGGAAGGCCCGCGAAGAATACTCGTTTACAAGCGGCCTTGCGGGATCCAAACCTGGACAGAACACGGAAGTGACGTCAATGGATCATAACATAGCATCGGCCGCGTTCTGATTTTTATTTTTTTCTGTTCTGTTGAAGGGAAATTATTAGGCTTAAGGCATCGCAGTGCTGTCTGTGTGCTCCTTCTGGAACTTTAGGATCAAGTGATCTATCTTGTAGGAAGTTTTGATTAAGCACTGTGAAACAGGGGACAGTCCCATGCTAGTACGTTTTAATTTCCTACCTTCAAGACAAAAAGATGGCGGAGTGACGGACATGCGAGTTGGGGCAACGCTAACGCCATTCTTATATGATCCTGAAGTTTTATGTGGTAGCAGGTTTCGAAAGCATATGCGCTTTGTTACGGCTGCTTGTTTCGTACAGTGAAGACCAACAAAATGGCTGTCGTTCAAATAATTCTTTAGATTTCAGTCTATTATCAATAATTAATGGACCATTGGATCTGAGCTCATGACAGCTTTTAAGAAGGTAGATTACAGCCATACCTACAACGTGACTTTGAAATATTTACAAACTTGGCGACGGTGCGAAATTTGGTATCATATCTGACAAATTGGGAATCTATAGTTAAAAGGCACTTAGGTGTCACATTATTCCCTGAAACTATAAGATATTCCTAACACGTTTACAGTTCCACGTAAACAATGGTTTTATCACGTGACTTCCTACTCAGAAGCCTAGCTCATGACCTAGTTGCATTGTGCTCTTGGATTTTAAGTTCCTACAGCCGAGAAATCACTTTAGCAGCACAAGACCTGTAGCATTGGGAGACCGGGCCTTTCTACATTGTACCCGAGTTATTTGTATATTTGTTTTAAATTCTACAATTATTTTCCCATTAATTGCTGTTAATTATATTAGACATATAGGGTACCTGTTGTTACCACGCGGAGAGGCACCTGCATTGTGTCGACAAGGTGCCCAGTTCAAATCACGGCCAGGACACAGAGCATGCTAACCATGACAGATGGAGAGAGAGAGAGAGAGAGAGAGAGCATGGCCGTTTCCTTCCGGCGTTCAGAAGACGTCACGGGCCTGTTTGCTGTTGGTTGCATCTTATTTCTCCTTATGAGTCATTTTGCTCGTGGTTAATGGGAGGTGCAATCTCGTCCAGTGTTGTGGCTGAGTCATTTCCAGCAGTATCAGAGATTTCTCTCTTTTTCGCAGCTTCCAGACTGGCATTGCGTTGCACACATCCTCCTATGCAAAGGTGGCCGGGCGTGAAGGTCAAAACTCACCTCCATCTACTGTCAAGTTTAAGAATGTGTGGCGCTTTACCTGCGCTTCCTATACGTCTGCACGGCGTGTGCTTAACTAAACACAGAGGTGTTTAGTTTTCACTTAACGACAGAGTTCAAGAATGGCTTGTCTTTGACCAGAAGTGAGGCAGCGTTCGTATTGTTTGGTACAAGTAGTATAAATAAATTGTTGCCGCTTCTCATGTCGGTAAGGATATTTTCACGCAATCGAGTGTGACTATACACGGAGTTTGGATTGGTAATCGGATTTATTGGACACTTTAACGCACAACCCGTGACTGCACTTTACAAATCACTATCACATAAAGACTAGTTTCTTCATTCACTGCCTTCACTGTTCTGCTTGGTAGGGTCTTCCAATAGTGGACGTTCCTCTGCTTCCTGGCTCACGTCCTCGCTGGCCGGCGGCCATCTCACGCCGGTCTCCTCTTCTAACTGCCGGCTCAAGTCTGTGTCGTAAGTCAAGTCAAAGCCACATTGCAACTGACGGTCAGTCACTCAGTAAGTCTTGGTGTCGAGCCCCATCTGGGACTAATGACAAGATATTAATTATTACCGTTTGACAGTTATGGTCTTATTTTTGTGGGGCGCCCTCTCTGACGAGAGGACGGGTCTGTCTTTTGCACATGCTGCTGGCCCTTGCCGACTCGGTCTTTCTCGGGTCCGAGTCCCTTGGGACTCGCGACCATATTTTACTGTCCCAGATTTGAGACTTCCCTTCTCGTCGCCTCCTACGACTCTCAGGGTCACGGTGGAGGTATTTGATCCAGCCTCCGCACGGGGGCTCCGTCATAATTGCAGGTGGTCCTCTTTATATATCCTAGGCACGGACCGCACAGAAAACGCAGCTTCCAACAGTTACTCCATTGTTTCTTGTTACACAACCGTTACCTATTGATGGCTGTTTCTGTGGCTTCACAGTTCTTGCTTTGAGCAAATATACCACAATATTTACCACCTGTCCAGTTCTTCGCGTCGCTGAATTAAATGCGTGTCTGCTACGAGTAGCCCAGACTTTGTTGAGAAGCTTGTTCTGCATATCCGGTTCTCATCAGCCGCATTCTTCATGATAGCACTCAGTTGAATTAGTATCCGAGTGCTCATACTCTGCTCTTCCGGGCTATGAAAGCTTCTGGTTTGGTAGGCGAGAAGCCAGACGTCGAAGAAAGGCGCTGTTGATGTCGCTATCTGCCAGTCCACACTGTGTCATGATGCAGAAGATCACAACACGAATTTTCGCCGCTTGTGGGCCCATATACACGAAAGTCTCAGTTTTACAGACGGCATGAGATGTGAAACCTCTACTAATTTTGTTTGAAATTCGTTTGTCCGTGAGAAGGACGCACAAACAGTTTATGTAACGAATCGTAATTGTAGTAACCTCTAACTGTCTGAGACTCTGAATATTTAAAGCATCCATTCGTATCTCTCCAATAACGTACTGTCGCCGTTGCAAAAACCAGTAATCGCTGTTTGTTGTGATACCACATAAATACTGTCTCTGTCACTGCCTCTACAGCCATTTCTTGGGCCTTGGCCGCTATTTCAGTTTCTTGATATTTTACACAGTCGGTATCACTCCTTTGACGGGGGATCAGCCCGTCGCAAGGTCGCTGCCTAGACACACAAGACGCCACAAACACATAATAAATGCACACAGACATCCATGCCACAAGTGGGATTCGAACCCACGACCGCAGTGTTTGAACTTGTGCAGACACTTCATGCCTCAGACCGCGCGGCCACGGTGATCGGCATATAATAGTCTGTATGGGGAAGATGCAGGGTTCTTGAATGTTAAGGCAGATGGTACATAGAATTACCGCTCATATTTAAAGGAGGAGCCTGTATAGATTAGTCGGTTTAGCAAAGGGCTACAGGTTCGATGGCCCGGGTTCGAGTCCCAGCAGTGCAGCCTCAAGACCGGCTCTGGAACCCAACCAGCCTCCTGTCCAGTGGGTTGTGGTGGCTCTATCCCGATGGTAAAGTGGTAGGGGCGTGAAGCTGACCAGTCACTTCCAACTGTGCCGAGGTCATGAATGGCGGAGAGATGCCTCTGCTCTCCCATAAACCTTCATGGCATAGTGCTTAACTAACTAATTACAGGGCCAACTTTTCTTACAGATTCCATAAGGCCAAGAACTGGTGATGACTGTGAACTAATAATGTTGTTCACACTGTCACAGCCTCTGGCTCGGGGGCTCATCTCGGCTGTCACACCCCCGTGACATACGCTACTCGTTCCAAGAGGTTCTGGCGCCTAAACATTAACGGGATGGTCCACTGCTTACTTCGTGCTACGAGGCTTAACTGTTACATGTCCATGTGAACGTCCTACAGTTAGTTTTAATAGCGTGTTGCTTAATGAACAAACTTACGAAATTTATTAAAAAAGAAACAGAAGTAAATATACAAAATATTAATAGTATATACTCTTAGAGTTAAGAGGTATATTCAAAAATCGCGGAGTGACCGCTATGATAGAATAAGATGTTTATAAGAATGTGCTGCCGAGGGCCGGATGGGCATTGCCTAGGCCATTTTTGTACGTACATTTTTTTTTCAGAATTAAAAAACTGATCTGTAATAATTAAGAAATGTGTATCAAATTTCTTCGTGAATTGAGGATCAGACGGTTAGACGCCGGCTTCTCACCGCGACGACTCAGGTTCAGTACAAAATCGGGTGAAGTGGGATTTGTGGTGGACAAAGTGTCACTGGGGCAGGGTTTATCTCCAAGCAGTTTTCTTTCCCCTGCCAATTCTCATTCCGCCAGCTGCTCGTTGTTCATTAATCGTCCTATCATCACCAGACGCTACGTAATCACAATACTGACGGCGTGATTAAGTAACCAGCTTGAAGAAAGTTAGCGACTTTACGCGGGAATTAAGTGCGTACTGCTGAGGAAGGCAGAGATGCCGGTGTACCGATTATCTTGTGCATCTTGGACGACAGGTGGCTGCTCATCATGCCACAGATGTGCGCTCCGAGACTGTGTCCCACGCACTGCATGCTGGTGGCGCGCGCTCCGTGGCGTGTCAGGTAACTATACAGAAGGGCCGAGCATTGGGCCACCAGCCGCGTGTTGCTCAGAGCCGAGAGGTAGCAAGGGAACTTCGTGAGAGGCTCCCAGTCCACCGTGAAGACATTGTAGTCCCCGCGCTCCGTGTATGCTGAAAGTATATGATATGTGCTGTACTGTGTTGAACAGGAACATAATTCCTCCATCTTCACGGAACAAACACTGTGGCACGTACCTTTGGTGACGAATGATATTGGAGTGTCACTCTCCGACTCGTTGAACCCGTGTATGATGATGACACTGCGCTTGTCTGGGTCCCAGCCGCCATAGTGGAGCGACCTCGGGTTCTGCACATCGAGCTGCTTGCGATGTGGATAGTCACTGTATGAAGCAGTTGAGAAGCTACTGGTATTTTGTATGCCTCAAGAATTGTTGATAAGAAAGATATAAACGTATTGCGTACTGTTTCTGTTGTTCGAGTGACAAAGTTAGTACAGTTTACCTAGAATCACGCATTCATTCATTCAGCAATGGCTCTGTAGCCTTTGTTGGCCACTGGCCTCTTCTTCAGTTTCGTAATCTTTTTTTACACAGACGGTAGCACTCCTTGGACGAGCGATCATCCCGTTGCAAGGCCTCTACCTACTCACAGAACAACACAAACACAGAATAAACGCATAAACAGACATCCATGTCTTGAGTGGGATTCGAACCCACGGTCCCAGCGTTCGAGCAAGCGAAGACAGTTCATACCCTAGACCACGCGGCCGCCGCGATCGACTACCTAGTACAATGCATTTTGGAAAATTCCACCGGTAATATCAATGCGCTTTGCAACTCGTGTGAGGACATGGCGTGTTGCTCGTCTGTACAGTGTACAGCTCTGTCTCAGAAACCGTTCGGAATAGGACACATGTACATGTACACTTTTTTGCTTAGAATGACCGATACTATGAACTACCAGAATATTGACCTTTCCTCCTGGAAGATTCTGTATATGTTGTTAAAGGAATCTGGCCGAGTTTGTCTTTTCCGACCAAATTCGGAAACCTGATCCATGTAACTTGAAATTTCCTTTTTCAGGACCGCAAGAGAGAGATCTCTCTATGCAGACAGGGTTTGGGGAATTCTAGGACGTCACCAGTTCTCCCTAAGTTCCCTGACCGTGCACCATAACACGGGGAATGCTTCCTACCATTCAGTTTAGAAGGTTTTCCTTTCTCGTCTGCTGTCCAAAGACGTAAAAATTAAAATATACGAAACTCTACCTTTGCCTGTGGCTTTGAATGGGTGTGAAACTTGGTTTGTAACAGTTATGGAAGAGCATATACTGAGGGTGTTTGAGGACAGGGTGCTAAGGGGAGTGTTTGGACCAAAGAGGGATGAAATAATTTGAGGTTGGAGAGAATTGCACAATCGAAGCTTCATAACTTGACCTCTTCGCCAAATGTAATTAAAATGATAAGCTCGCGGAAGATGAGACGGACAGGGCATGTAGCACGGATGGGAGAGAATAGAATGCATACAGGATTTTGGTGGGAAAACCGGAAAGGAAAAGACTACTAGGAAGACCTAGGAATGAGTGGTAGGATAATATTTAAATGGATATGAGATAAATAGGACGGGGTGGTATGCACTGTCCCACAGTAGGGGCCATTGGCAGGCTTTCGTTAATATGGCGATGAGTCTTCGTGTACCATAAAATAGTGGAAAATTCTTGAGTAGCTACGCAACTGGCGGTGAACTCAGCCCAGCTCATTTTGCCTATAAAGTTTCAGTTCTTGAATACTCAGTATGAAATTTGATCAAAATCAGTTTAACAATTATGGGGTTAAAAGAGGGCACAGCATAAAGATAATTTTCTCATAAGAGTTTCCGACGGAAGGGCATTCAACGTTTGTTCGAAATATTGAGTTGCGTGCGGAAGCGCATGCTAACTGTTCGTTACTCTTTCCTGATTTTAGCCAAAATCGAAATATTGCTGCAAGGTCCAATGAAATTCCGCAAAATCAAATTCCAGAAGAAAAAGAATATCTCTTCAGTGTGGACAGACACCCTGAATCTGACAGACACAGTCATGCAAGCTCTCGTTGGCAACACACAAAACATGACAAAATGCAAACAGCTGTTATCCACCTGGGTTGAAAATAAATTTGTTGACTTATACAGACAGGCCTAATACTCATATTACCTGGTGTGTAGTCTGTAGAGGTATACACTTAAGGAACGTTGCAAACAAAACACGAGCAGGACCTTACCCACTGTAGATGAAGAACTTTATGTCTGGGTCCGGACACGAGTTGGTCCTCTTCAGCACGCATTTCCAGTATCGGAGATCCATCGCGTTCCAAATGGTTGTCGAGACGTCTGCAAACCAGAGAATTGTCTGGACAAGGTGCCGTCACAGTTAGATACTGTAGCGTGTAGACCCATTACTGGGCAACGATATTCCCATGGAAATGCCTTGTGTTCATAAAAGTGAAAAGTAAAGCTACCCCTGTAAGAGGCCATGGAGGCCCATAGGATTGTGAGACGTCGAGGCTCTCACATTTTGTAAACATAGATGGCGGTGAGGTTGTCAGCCTTACTCGCCGGCCGCCCCTTTACCGACAGGAAGATTCCTGGTACTAATTTCTGTTAGAGGCCGAGTCGACGCCAGGGCGTTATTGCGGCTAGAAGGATTAGGTCAATTGAAAAGTCCAATGGCCTAATCGGGAATCGAACATGCGACCTTCCAGCCTGTAGCATAGTGCCTCAACCTACGCTACCGCTTTGTGTTCATTGGATCCTAAACCTGCGCCGTGCGCATTGAGAGAAAATCTTCTTGTTTGGCTACCCTGTCAGCTCAGACTGTCTTGGAAGCTGAGTCCGGCTCTTTCTGACGACGGTGTGTAACAGTAGACTACTATTTATTATTTTCGAAATTATGCATCATATTTCAGTTTCCTTTCAAACAGCTTTTTCGGAAAGTGGGCTTGTTTCCGCCGACGGCCGAGGTTGGCCCCATTAGGGGGGCGCCACTCTTCATTCACCAGTGACCGGCAGGTTGAGCTTGCTGGCCGACTTAGCAGCTCGTCTGCCCAGCCACTGGCTCTGCTGCCGGAAGAAAGCGGCTATAGTGTACATGCGCGGTCACGTCTGCCGCATAAAATTGCCTTAATATCCTACAGCGTCTTACATGTTTTGTGTTCTGTGATCCTCCTTGCGAAGCTGACACGGGGTCGAGAAATGTCAGCGAGGCTCGTCGCTATGCTTAGTGCGATCGAGTCCACACGTCACCCCAACCCCCCTGCCTAGGTCTCATATTGTTTCTTCCCTTAATATTTTCAGACAAAAGTGTCGTGTGCATTCTTCTCCCTGTGAGTGCCGCACAGTATATACTGTAAAAGCTTATCGTGGAGGTCTTGCCTCCAGCCTCCTGCTGCGTCCCCACCAGTATCCTGCACTGACGTGCCAGTAATCTGTGAGGTCCGAGGTTCTCACAGCGGTGTCTGTTGGAAGTGTCTTCAGTCTGACTTCGGAAACTAACAACAGATTGAGAGCTCCAGTTCGCAGAGACCGCAGGTGTATACGTATATACCTATGTATATGTGACTGTAAGCAACGACCGTTTCTGGACAACGGTTCGGTAAACACGTTCCCGCGACAACGAATTGCACACAACAATAAAGTTACTGTTGTAAACGGAGTGTTATCTACGTATGTGGTCCTTACCGAGATGTTATAATCAGGACAGTTATAGCAATTCCGTTGTTGTAAAGCGGAAGTCGTACAAAATCATGATAACGAAAATTTTCGCAATATGGACAAGGCGAAGCCGGACATAGAAAGTAAAGAGGCTTGAACTTGGCGGCGGTCAAGCATATGACCGTTCAAATGACTAGACTGCCGTTGTAGTGGAAGCTACTGGAAATAGGGCATAATCTGCTGTACTGAGCCTGGACTGACAGAGGCCCTGTATATATTTTATATACATTTATTAATATGTTTTACATGTAAAATTTAAATATCCTTTATATTATGACAAATGACTTACTACTGCAGACAATGACTCTGACAGAAGACAGACCCGTCCTCTCGTTAGAAAACTCTCAAACTGTGATAATTAATTATCTGGTCAGAAGCCCCAGATTGGGCTCGACGCTGAGACTGACTGACTGACCGTCAGTCGTAATGTGACTTTGACTTTGACAATGAGTTCAGTTCTGACTAGTATTTTAGCCCGAGGGCAGTGAGTGAGGACAGAAGCTGAAGAATCTCAATTGCTGAGAGCCGTTACCAGACAACGACTAGTGAAGGTTTTAGAAGACTGAGGCTTGACATGTGCTGTGGCAATTCTTAAAGTGTACATTAGCGGTAGTGCTGTATTTTTTTGTAGTTCCGAGTCCTGTGTAAGTCGTGAATAAATCCATTCACCAATCCAAACACCATCTATAGTCATACCTAAATCGTGATAGTATATAGTACAGATGGGCCTGTATATATTGCCTGCGATTTTTACTTGAAACATTTTTGGTTCTGCAGATATTCAGGGAATGCCAATCCAGGTGCCCGCGTAACAGCATGTAAGTAGGTCTCTGTGTAAATTGCCTGTTTTTTGTTGTCCTGTATTAACCAAAACTGAAATGTGTCGACAAATCCTAGGAAACTTCCCAGTTTGAAATTTCATGGAAACTCGTTCAGCGGTCCACAGATTGTTAACGTGCTGACAGGCGGACTGAAATACTGAAGCTAATAAGCGACTCTTCTTTGTGAACGGACCAAAAATCTACGGCTTTCATAAATTCTCTAAAATATTGCTTCCATAATGCTCACATGAAGGGAGCGACGTCATTTTCGCGATTTCCGCATTGTTTTGTTTTGAACGCGTCTGTCTAACGGTCCTTCTGCATGCCGCCTGAAGGCGCCGACTGGCAGCTGGCAGTCCGTGGTCACTGGACCCAGTGTCCGCAACTCCTCCTTCAGCCTCGCAGTAACTACGAAATCTCTATGTCACTGACCATAATGTTATTGCAGAATGAACTCCTGTTGTCAGTGTTTATAACTTTGGTCAAAGCATATGTTTTGTTGGCGAAAATTGATATAAATATTAGTGGTGGGCTTGTTTTATTACACACAGTCATTTCATACGCACAATTCGTCCACATCAAAGCCAGTGTCTGTTCGGGAAGCCCTAACCTACATACTGAGCGCATCAGGTTATTGTTCTGGTAGTCAGCCTCATTTGTTCCTCAGAGGGATGCACATTTCTCGGAATTTGTGAAAGCAGTTGTTTGCATATTTGTTGATGCGTTTAATGGCAGTTTAGGTTATACTTTCAGGAATTTTAAATGAGTTTAGTTTTAGAAGTCACCGTTCACATTTTTGTTTCGTGTAAGTAGAATCAGTTGTCAGTCCTGTCTAGGTAACCCGTCTCTAAGTTATGAGTGATGAGCAAGATGGCGTCCATCAAAGGAATTCATGCTTTGTGTCAACATGTGTATTGTATTGTATTGTATTTTATTTTCATCCGTTTTGCTACATAGTAACATTTGGACACGTCATTCATAATATAAGTTAACAAAATAAATCTACATAGTTACAAGCATACTAGGAACTATATTGATTGATTTATCCAGGAGTACAACTTAACAAACAAACATGATGATGTCCAAATCATGACTCATCGCTCCTAATTTAACATTCCTGAGGATATTTATTTTAATTTGACACTAAATGACTCCTAGACTTCAAAGAACATGGGTATCAACTCATATATCAATTTATCTTACTTTCAAACATGACAATTTTCCATGATGTTTCCTGCCACGCATGTACACACACACACCCTCTTCTAGAATAATAGAGCTACCTAATGTGACCTTAATCTTTACTCCTAGTCTTTCCTTTTTAGTTATATATGTACACTGTAATTTCTTAATATGACTGTTATTCCTTGGGATTACTGGCTTTTGGACTTTGTCCATCATCCTCTATACCTGACATCATCCTCAGAACCCTTCAGGATCCACCTCTTATCAAGTAAGTAAGTAAAAAGTAAAGCTATCCCTGTTCGTTCGTACTTATCAAGGATAACCCGTATTGGAAATTGGACAAGAAAGATATGTTGTTTTGCACGTTATGCGTTTAAAAGGAACACTTCGACTTGAATACATAGCAAACTTGTGCGGGAGCCGGGTCGAATATCTTCACCGCATCCCTTGCGAGTCAAAGTAGGCGACGAAAATGGAACCCAGTGCCAGGGGTATAACCGGGCCACCCTGTTCCTGGGACCTCGCCCTCCAGGTTGGAGGAGTCTCGAATCTGAGACAGTAAAATATGGTCATGAGTCCTGCGGGACTCTGATCCTAAAATGACTGCGCTGGCGAGGACCAGCAACAGTTGTAAATTACAGGTCCGTCTTCTCGCCAGAGAAGACATCCCACATCAACAAACCCGCAACTGTCTGACAGTAATAAAAATGTGGTCTTGGGCCCCATATGGGTGCCTGACACCCAAACAGACTGGCTGACTGACCGTCGGTAGTAACATATCTTTTGATCATTAAAAAGTAAAATAGTTCCGTCCAGTGTGACTAATTAAGATTTTCTTATTTCAATTATTCATGCCCTTACATGTTTCGGTCTTCAGAGACCATCTTCAGAGGGACACCTATACATCAATACAGTTAGCAGCCACTATTACAGTACATGTTCTAAAAGTTAAAATATATACATACAATATAAATAATATACAATTGGCTGTAAAATCTAAAGTCTTTAAACTACAGCCGCTGTTCCAATACATTAAAATATTTATACGTAGTTAGTTTGATAAGATTCTGTTGGAATTCGTAAACCAAGCGGGTTCGTATCGTTTCTCTTATTACTTCTTTTGACGGGGGCCGAACGTGTGCCTCCTGTCGTTCTCGAGAAGAGGGTTCTTGATGCTGTCCTGCATGTGTTTGTGGCCCGCTGTGACGGACCAGAATGAAACAAATCAAATAACTTTGATCAGATTAAATCTTCCACACAACAATTAGTGTTGGCAAACGAAACCAAATTTAATCGAAATCCATCCAGTAGATTTGAAGCTGAAACTCATAGACGGGCGACATGCCTTCTTCATTGTGTCTTTACAGTTTGTAGGACGTGCACTCTGTTCAGAGAGTGTACCACTGAAAGTGGATGGCACAGACCGCTGCCAGTTGCAGTCATGCGGAGCGGGTGACAGGAGCGTTCCATGCGTGACATCAGTTCATGGAGAAGTGACATTATCAGCTTGGAAGTGAGGATCTCATAGCTGTGGCTGTGAAAACTACTGTAGTCCGAGATGTTGCCAGCAAGTGAAGCAGAGTCACGGGAACAAACGGACCACGCATCGGGGCACTGTGCTACAAGCCGGAAGGTCGCGGATTCGAACCCCGATGAAGCAGTTGGATATTTCAATTAACATAATTCTTCCAGCCGCACTGTGGCCCTGCGGTCGACTCAGCCTCTAACAGAAATGACTACCAGGAATTTTCCTAGAGAGTAAAAGCGGCCGGCCTGTGCGTAAGGCGCAATTTGGAAATAAATCCTCTTCTGTGATACAACACCTTAAATTCAGCAGAATGTTAGGCACGTGTATAGCAGTTCTCCATAGATGGCAGTACTTTCCTCCGAAACGTCGATACGTACCCACGAGACCACACGGCATCGCATCCCATAATATTAAACGAAGTGGCAACTGCATGTACGATGTTCTTCAGTATATAAGAACTGTAGTCTTTCCAACACAATGTCTAATGACCTCAGCGGAAGGTCGCGGGTTCGATTCCAGGTGAGGTCATTGTACTTTTCAATTGACGTAATTGAATGACCGCCATTTGTGAGCCGACTGTCTAGAAAATGTGGGAGCCCCGACGTCTCACAACCCTATGGGTCTCCACGACATTTTTTTAAATACAGGCGTAATATTACCATAAATGTAACTTCTAATGTGTACGTTAGTTGAAAACGGTATACAAGTAATCATTTAAAGCACTGTGGTATTATTATTATTATTATTATTATTATTATTATTATTATTGGAGGGGGTGGGTTTCCCCATGCACCGCGACTAATAGTCTTAGCACTGTGGTAACTACATGTACCATCTGCTTTCACGTTTAAATATTTATATTCGCCCAGAGAGTGCATCTATATTATTACAATAGAACAGCGATTACTTCCCGAAACAGCATTAAGCGATTCGTATCTGCAATGGAGGCGGAGTGTGTTTTCTGAGCTTTATTAACTGAATGTTTAAATGTGATTTAGATTAATTAGGTTTCGCAGAATTAATGCATGTTTTGCTAATTAACTTGTGTCCTTGGTTTGCCGGCTTTTGTTAACAGACCAATGAACATTTAAGAAACTCTCATTATGTGCTTCTACGATTGATGCATTGACAGCTGCTTGCTTACCTTGAAACAGGAGCAACACTACAACCCGGGGCAGAATGTCACGCATGCTCCGGCCGAAAAGTAGCATGCTCTGTGTCTCGCTGGAAGATGTACACTGCAACTGGACTCAGCCGTGGTCGTCGCGTATGTTCCGCTCTACTTGAGCGACTTGAGCACTGCCGATGTCTGTAAAACACTGTACGAGTGCACCCTCCTGAAACATTTTCTGCTCCCTTCATTGATAACATGGAAGAACGTGTATATGCCGCTGGATGAAGTTCATATTTACGAGTATTTATTCACTTATGTGTTCGTTTAAGTTTTATGTATTTTTATTGTCACGTGTAGGGGTGGGGTGTGTCTGTCAGACGGGTTTGGGATTGGATGATTGGATTTACTGCACGTAAACACTCAGCTCGTAACTAGAAGAAATGCAGCGCTACCGCTGATCCACACACTTTGCAGTTCACCGGTACACGCACACTAGTGTTCTCAGCCTTCACTGGTCGTATTCTGGCAACGGATTTATTGCAGTCTCACTGTCAAGCAGCAAACGTAAAGTCTTCTTTTCACCGTCCACTAACTTCCATTTTCAATTGCATGCCCATCTTGCTTTGACATAGCACAGAAGCTTAAACCACTGGGTAGATTTGCTTATAATTTGAAACGGAAACCTTCATCAAAACTCCTCTGCAATTCCAATTTTCCGCTATATTGATTCATAATAGAAGCTAATTTACGTAAGACAATAGATGAACTCTCCCATTTACCCCACAAACCACATCAGATTTTAATTAAATTCCATATGGTGACTTCTACAAAAATTGTTCGGCAATTCTGGCCTTCAAGTATGCTGATCGTTAAAAAATACCTAGTTTACATACGGCCTTACATGAACTTTTCCACGTAGCCCCAAAAGTCACAGATTATGCTAATTCGATATGGAGGCCTTTCACTGACTTGAATTTCATTGAAGAGTACTATTTTCTGGGATATATCGCCTTACAGTCGGTAAAAGCCGGTCGACATTTCACACCCCGGTCGCCTTACCCCCTGTGAAAGAGCCCCCGATACCCATTGGATAGGAGGCTGGGTGGCCCCATAGCCGGTCAGGACGATGTGAAGAAGAGATAATTCTTGACTCTCCCGGGACTCGAACTCCGACCCCTCGGTCGTCCAGCCCGTAGCCAGTCACTATACCGACTACACTGTCCCGGCTCTTCTAAAAAGACAGTAATCTTCATAAACACCGCTGTGAGAATCTCAAATCCTACATTTAATTTCATTTTTCCCATTTTTCAGTAACGTTATTAAACCTCTAGCACCGCTGGTAAATTTACGTGTTACAATACGGAGTACTGCTTTTAAATTGCTAACCCTTTTAAAAGCATTAATAATCAAATATATGACCATTCGACAACAATGTACTTGACGCCCTTGACGCATGCTACTACTGTATCTTGCTAACGGGTTTCTCTGTGTTGTTCGTAATGTGTGCTGCAGATGCCAATGTATTTCGTCGGTACAATGGAAATGGACGACAACCAATTCGCAGGATTCCCATCGATAGATATAATAGATGATCGTAGTAGGATATTCAGGATAGCTAAGATAACGTCCACATTCACGAGGAAGCACTAGAAATTGGCGAAACACTAGAAATCATCGAAAAAATGAGACTCGGAGCAAAACATCAAGATTTTCTCGGACCCGGCAAGCGAGTTAAGAGGTATTGGTAACACTAAACAACACATAGCACGTTACTCAGATGCTTAAAGATAAAACAGAGAGACTGAGTTCGCGAGGAAAAATTCAATTTTACTGGATCCCGGGGCACTGCGGAGTTGAATTTAATGAGAGGCCCGACTCGGAAGCAAAGGAATTAATCAAATTAGGTAGAGATAGTCAATTAATATTATCAGTGGCAGGCAGCGGTTAGTCGCTGGCTTCCCACCGCGGCGGCCCGGGTCTGGTCAAGTGGAATTTGTGGTGGACAAAGTGGCACTGGGGCGGGTTTTCTCCGAGTACCTCGGTTTCCCCTGCCAATCTTCATTCCACCAAATTCTCCATCATCATAATCACCCGGGGCAGGTACAATAAACCAATCAGTGGCCGCCGTGCCGAGTGGACCCAATTGGATTCCAACCCCCACTAAGCGAATTTAATTATCAGTGGCAGATCTTAAAACCCAGTGGAAAAAGCCAGGAAGAGCTTCGCAGTTCATGTCAAAACACCAAACGGGACAGAGGAGAAAGCTAGTTTGAAAGGTACTACAGGAAAGGCTCGTCTCAGTGGTTCCGCGGGATAAAAATGAACAGTCTTGCCTTCGTGTCAATAAACCGTATGAGAGCAGGCCACACCAGTCTGAAAGCAAACCTCAACAGATCTATCATTGTGGCCACGGCCGAATGCGAATGTGGTGATTGGCTGAAAACCGAGGAACGTATCATCTGGGATTGTAACCAACAATGATGAACATTTTGTCTGAAGACAGCAGAAAAGAATACCCGAAGTCAGTTACAGAACTCTTATGGCTAGAAGAAAAAAAAAAAGATTTATGCAAGGCGTCTGTTACTTCATAAACAATATTCCTGTATTTATTTAAAAATAGAAATGTGAGAAAAGAAGAAGAAGTAAATGTGCGAAATAATAATAGTATATACTCTCAGACTTAAGATATATATTAAGAATCGCTTGTTATAATTTGTCACAGTAAAAATTCGATACAATGGATAGATAGACCACGTGTACTATGATACGTACTTCTCTAACCTGTGGAAACGTAACTGACATAGCTGATAAAACTAACGAAAAGGGAACTGATATTGTAATGCATCTAAATGTTATAATTTTACTAAAGCACGTGAATTAAATATACGGTAACCTCTGTATAAATGCTTAATTCCCTAAATTGCATTGGACATTAAATTCAACACGTAGCTTAGGAGTTTTTGATTTCGCTATTGGTAGCGCTTCTTATCCTCCATATTGTTTCAACGCGTTGGATGGTGGGTGAAATTGTGAGTTCATGGGTAATTTCCCAAGATTCTTAGATCAGTGAGAAATCACATGTTGGTTAATGTTAGGGGAATGATGTTTATATGATTTTGCATGCAAAGCAACGGCGTGAAGCCGTAGCAAATTTTTGTAGGATGTGTGGCCAACAATTTATTGTCGGATCTTGTTGGGCATTGAGGACTATTCCCAATGGTTTACAGAAATATTTTATTTCGAAACAATTTTTGCCCGTAATGTTAATGCATGTTAATGATGAAGTTATTTTTGTTAAATGTAGAATCTGGAAAAGCTATATGTTCCAAAATGTTGCTTGTAGGAAGGGCGTTGCCCTAGCTTGTTTTAGGGTATTTATCTAGCATTTGGTATACGTTAATGCTTGTGTTTCGGATGTCTTTGGAAAAGAAACTACGAAATTTTTCAGATGATGTTTATTGTAGTTAAATGAGAATGGAAAGGTTCAGCGGACATATCGAGTTTTTCCAGAAATTTTGGACAGCAGTGTTGGTTTGCGAGTGTAACGACTGACACTCCACGCCATTCTTGGCCTGTTAGAACGTCCTAAAAAACTTTATCCAGGACCCATAACGCTCAGGCATAAATGCATACACATACGGCTTAAGAGCGGGTCAGAACTGCAGTGGTTACTGGGTTATTTTTCTAAAAGGCGTACGATTATGCAGGTATCATTACATGTAATATTTTACAGGATCATTTCTGGACATCAAAGTAATTAAAAAAATTGTATGCCCCAAATGCCATCTATAAAGAGGTATAACAATTTATAAAATGTTATCTTCTGCCATCACAATCTGGAAAAAAAAAAAAACTTTCCAGGAGTAATTTGTTTTGTGTGGTGATTGTAGAGATCATTTTAGGCCAGACTTTGTTTCAGTCTGAAACAGTACTGAACAGTCTTTATTTCAAATATGCACTAATGCACAGCAGCACATTTTAAGTCAATCTGAAGCAGTCCCAGCATGAGAAAGCACATAATATACTGTACTGATCCATCGTGGAAAGTGGCATTTCATTCATTGGAATAATGGACATGCACCTAGTGCTAGAAGAGTGCAACAGATAATCTGTGGTTGCTGTCAGAAGATACAGAGAAAAATTCCCTAACTGGAGAGTGCCACATTGTCATACTTTTCTTTCTATGGGCCACTGATGATAGTATTTGGGTGGAATGTGGTGGGATGTTGGCTGTCCCTGTACTGTAGGTAATGTACTTGAAGTTAGAAGATAGCGTACCATCAGTACCAGATGTCTTGCAGCTCGTACAGTAGCCTCCCTTCTGTACACTATACATTAGAAGAACAGAAGTTGTATCCCTATCATGTTCAGTCTGTGCAAGAGTTAGTACCATATGCTGCATCTGCAAACCCTGTGTTCTCTCAGTGGATTTTTAATCACTTGGCAGAAGCCCCTGTGTTTACAGCAAAGGTGTAATTCACAGATGAATCATACTGCACTAGATCTGAGATCAGCAGCATTCACAAGGAATGTGTGTTCAGTTGAAAATCCTACGATTAAATCTCACCTTCAGCAGCAACAGGTATCCATCAACCTGTGAGCTGGACTTTTAGGTGACTCACGTAAGTGAACTATAAGAAGAAATGGCTTTCAGTATGTGTCTTCACATGTAGTCAACACAGTGGTGCTCCACCATATTACTACTTTGAAGTGCATCAGTGGCTGTCTGGACACTGGATTGGTTGCAGACATGAAGCTGCTTCTGTGCCAGTACAGTCTATGCCAGAGGATAACAGTGACATCAGATTCATCAGTTTGCAACTGAAGTAAAAAATACACAGGGATTCTTTTTCTCATTGAAGAGCTGAGTCCTGTGTCCTTGAATATGGAGACCATTTCGAGTACCTCAGTAAGAAAGTAAACATGAGAATTTATTAATACCTCTTTTGTTTGTTTTCTTCTGGTATACAAATAAGATCTAAAAGTTTGTGACGATGGTATATTGCTACAAGTATTATGTTTTTGGACATTATCCATCATCCTGTCTATTTTCTAAAAAAACATCCTGTTTATTTTACAAAACAGGAGGATGGGGACAGAATCCAGTCTCTGAAATCTTGTGTTTTGAAAAATAAACAGGATGGTTTTTCTGATATACAGTTTACTGAACTTAGGAAGTGTTTGATGTGTGACTGTGGAAGCTGAAATTAGAACATCTGTAACTTTTTAAGAAAGGCCCTGGGGTGCATATTCATATGAACTTATTTCCTTATTTTGATATCCAGAAACTGTCCTGTAAAGTATGGTTTGCAATAATGTGACATTTTGTATGTTTCCTTTTGACCAGTGTTCATCCCACTTAGAACATAATTTAAATATACTCATTGTTCCTGACCCACATAACTGTAATGTGTTCTGAAAAATCACAATATAAGTCAAATATATAAAATTCCACTAGATTTGCATGTTATAGATTTAGGTGTGTTCCAGGGCCTCCCTCCGCCAAAGTGTAACAGCCCTTATTTCAGCCATAAATTGATAGTGCAAGAACTCGTCAAGAGTTATGAATTGTAAACATTTTTATGACTTAAAACAATCAGCAAATAGTACTTGCAATGCTAATCTCAAATGTTGGAACAACAGTGTGACCAAGCATGGATGGGTCATATGTAGTGTACAAATGAATATCAGCCGAAAATACACACAAGAAGGTAGATTTGGAGCACTGTTGAATTTCCAACATTGTATGCCTGACGCAAGGTATTGGATGTCAGTTTTAATATCCTTGTACTGATGTAAGACAGGAAGGCCTATGTTAATGTACATGATGGCATGTAAGAGTCCTGTTTGTAAGAAAACTGTGGGTCATGTTTCTTGCCAAGTTGAGAGACAGGTTTGAATCAAATCCACAGACTTACCAATGGTTTTAACTGTCGCATGTTGAATCGCTGGTCTTACATTAGTGACTGGTGACAGCTTTGATTTGCCAGACTTCTCTGTGGCTCAAGCCTGCAAAGCTGCCTGTGTGTGGTGTGCTGTTGAGTTTGTTATTAGGCAGCACATCAGTGATAGCAGGATTGCAGCAAAATCTGATGTCAGTATTACAGTAAACCCTTGCTAATCTGAATTAACTGGAGGGAGAGGTAGCCCTAAAGTACAAAAAAATTTAGAACACAAATAAATGGAAAATTTAGTGATATAAATAGTGCTGTTAAACACTATAAAGGCAAGTTGTACTTGTGTTTGAATGTAATAATGCAGGTTTGAAGTTACTGTCTGAAGTTTTGTCTAAATGGCCAAATGGTTTATATGCCTTCCCAAATGCCATTTAAAGTGTGTACACAGCTGTGAACAACAATTTTCATATTTTGATTCAGCTTATTTGACATCGGATTAACTGACAGATTAGTGAAGGTTTACTGTATTAATGCAGTGGCAGGTTATGCACATACATGCTTTATTGAAGGTACAGAAAAGCTTGAGAACATGACACATCAGCTGTTGGTGTATGCCGATGATGTGAATCTACTGGGTGATAATGTAGATATCATAAAGAAAGGCACACAAGCTTTGATTGACACTAGTAAGGAGGTTGGTCTGGAAGTAAATACAGAGTATACTAAGTATATGTTGCTGTCTTGTCACCAAAATGCAGGGCAAAATCATGACATAAAGATAGGAACCAGATGTTTTGTAAATGTGGCACAGTTCATATATTTGGGAACAACAATAACAAATCAAAACCTGATTCAGGAGGAAATTAAGAAGAGATGGAACTCGGTTAATGCTTGCTACCATCCAGTCCAGAACCTTTTGTCTTTTCGTCTGCTGTCCAAACAAAAAAATTAGAACATACAACACTATAATTTTTCCTTTGCTTCTGTATGGGTGTGAAACTTGGTCTCTGACATTAAGGAGGAACATAGACTGAGGGTACTTCTTTTGGCCGATTTTGGACTTCACCCATCGTCCGGTATATAAAAAAGACAAAAATACCACAACGTTTCGGAGACTGGATCTGTCTCCGTCTTCAGGTGTATAAGGAAGGTTTAACCTACTCAGTTGGGCCCCTTAGAAAGAGCTAGCCTCAATCACTNAATTAGAATGTTTAAATCAAGGAGGATGAGGTGGACAGGGCATGTAGCACAAACGGGGGAGAAGAGGAATGCTTATAGGATATTGGTGGGAAGGCCAGAAGGAAAGAAACCACAGGGAAGACCAAGGCATAGGTGGGTGGACAATATTAAAATTGATTTTAGAGATGTAGGATGGGATGGTATGGATTGGATAGATCTGGCTCAGGATAGGGACCAGTGGAGTGCTCTTGTGAACACAGTAATGAACCTTCAGGTTCCATAAAATGCTGAGAAATTCTTGAGTAGCTGCAGAATTGGTGGCTCCTCCAGAGGGCTCAGCTCCATGGGTAAGTACTCATAAGTAAGAGATCTTACATAATGTATTGATTCATGGTTTTCCTCCAGATATATGTATGTTGAGTCCTCATGTGCCAGAATTGCATGAGAACTTAAATATAAATTTGACACTGGAATAGATATCCATTCTTTCTCTAGGATATGGTTTCCATCTTTGTTGATATCACAGTATATATGTACAAGGATTGGATAAAAAGTAGTGCAACACTGCTGTAACATGAAAGATGTGCGTCAGGTGGTACTAGAGCCATCTGTAGCTGATAGCAGAAGTTCAGTTGACATAGTGCTGTGAGTGGCTCTGGTTTGTGTTTCATTGAGTTGCATTGTGCATCGTCTTGAAGTGCAGGAGCCCAGTTCGAGCACCCTAACAACATGTTTATGAAACAACAACAACACTCCTAGATAAAAATTGAAGTTGGATGAGGTCGTAGTGCACAAAACTGTTACCAGGGACTGCAAGAAGCATATGGTGATGCTGCTTTGCAATATCGCACAGTGGCACAATGGGTGAAATTGTTCTGTGAAGGGAGGGATGCCATTCAGGACAGCTGTCGTTTAGGACGACCCCTTGTTGACAACCACACAATTCAGCATCTTGCTTCTTTGCTGGATATCGATTGTCAATGGGCTGCGTGTGAGTTAGCTGCTGAGGTAGGCATATGTCACAAAACCATGCTCCACATTCTGCACGATATTCTTGGATACTGCAAAATTGCAGCGCGTTGGGTATCCCGTACAATGTCCGAGGTGCAGCAATGGTAACGTTATGCAATTGCACAGGACGTGTTTGACCGGTACCAGAGGGAAGGTGACAACTTCCTTGGAAGGATTGTCACACTGGACGAAACTTGGGCTCGCTCATACGAACTGCACTTGAAGCGACGATCAAATGAGTGGAAGCATCCTGGCTCTCCTCGTCCAAAGAAGATTCTCCCTACACAGAGCGATGTGAAGATGATGTTCATTATGGCATATGACATTGATGGAGTGATACTGCACCACACTGTACCTCAATGACAGACAGTAAATGCTGCCTACTACTGCAGTTTCTTGCATAATCATCTTCGTCCAGCACTCAGGAGAAAGCAAGGACCCTTAGTGACAATGCAAGGGCTCATACTGCTGACGCTGTCAAGGATCTCCTTCGCCGCTGGTGATGGGAGATACTGCAACATCTGCCATTTGTTTTTTATTATTGCTAGTGGGGTGGGACTAAGTCCTTTGTACTGCGGCCACTTCTGGTCTATTGTACCAGCCCCAGATGATAGGCGAGGGTGATTGTGGAGCAATTGGTGGAATGAAGATTGGCAGGAGAAACCAAAGTACTCAGCAAAAATCTGCCCCAGTGCCACTTTGTCCACCACAAATCCCACTTGACCAGACCCAGGATTGAACCTGGGTCGCTGCGGTGGGAAGCCAGCAACTAACCGCTTGAGCTATGTTGCCACCTTTATTTGACCTATGTAATAGCTAAAATTTGAAAGAAGGAACAATATTCAAATTGATAAAGTTTACCCATGTAATTAAAAAAGGAATTAGATTGAAATCACGTTGAAAAATATCTCCTGCAATACCTGTGTATCACTTAATAACCATGGGTAAAAGTAAAAGTAAAGCTATCCCTGTAACAGGCTGTGAAGGCCCATAGGGTTGTGAGACGTTAAGGGTCCCACATTACCTTGACAGTCGGCTTAAAGATGGCGGTAAGGTTGTCAGCCTTACACGCCGGCCGCGCTTCACTCCCCAGGAAAATTATTTAATTAATTCCTGGTACTCATTTCTGTTAGAGGCTGAGTAAACCCCAGGGCCTGGTGTGGCCAGAAGGATTAGGTAAATTGAAAAAATCTAATGAGCTCAGATTACATGATGTAGAATGGTGTATTGATTAATGAATGATGAATTGGAATGGGTGTAGGAGGAAGCAGTTTCCCATTTTTCAAGGTGCTGTCATGGCATTTGCATGTAAGGACTCAAGAAACGCACACGTCCTCAGTCAGAATAGTTAATATGTGGGGGTGAGATGTGAGTCAGGTACATTCTGATTACAAGTCAGGACCAATGTTGGCTAGAGTATGGTGTAAGTCTCATGTCTTTTGGTGTTCTGCGCTCAGTCTGTTGTAGGAAAAGAAAATTATGTTGCTATATATGAATAGCAAACCTATACAGTGTATGGTGACTGAAGAGGGTGGTGTAGTAGTAACTCCAGACTTTTATTCAGGGGGCACTGTGTTAAAATATCAATTAGGGCAGTGGCTGTTCTAAGTAAGGTTTCTTGTGGTTTTCCTCAGTCCCTCCAGAAAATGCTGGGATTGTAGCCTGATTAGGCTATGACTAGTTCCAAATTCTCTGCACTTCATAATTCACTGTTCAGTCTATCATATGATGCTATACAGTCATAGCACTGACAGTGCTGGAGTGACCAATAAAAAAAAATGTGATAACTTTTGAGTCATCAGCTATAATTTTTAAGTGCCCAAGTAAAAAGTTGAATAGTAGTGTTTTGATTATTTACCTCTGTTGAGGTGTAACTAAATTCCAATGTTGTTTTGTTTTGGCAGTTAAAATATGAAGCTTTCAACTGAGTCGTGGGCCAAGTGATGGCAGCACTTCCCAGTGTGGAGGAGAACAGTGCTCTGCTTCATGATTCTGATAGCTCTGATGTTGGTAAGATGCAGACTGTGTTATCCAATAAATGAAGTTCTAATTCATATTCTAATGAATATTTTTACAAGAATTAGCTTAATAATAGAACAAAGATACTTAGGTAATTTATTTTAGATATTGCATGTAATTTATAGTTTAGCTTTTGTTGCCTTATTATACTCATCCACTGTTTTGTCATATTTAAAGGATTTATTATGTTATTTTTCTATGGTTTTTTATATTATTAGTCATTTGATGTGATGTTTAATCTCATATATTTTTTTATAAAACTGACTTGTCCAATTGTACATAATGTAACAGTTATGGATGTTAAATAAATCAATCAATCAATCATTCATTCATTCATTTCATTTGACATTCACAATTGCTACAACAGAAACACTTGAACAAGCCACATCATTTAATACATCATTTTTGAAATCCTTTTGCCCAGTGCTTAAAGGATTAGAATTTGTCAACAGTAAATATCACGCTTTATGTGGTTAACCTATAATTAAAATATAACACACACTATCAGACCAGATAAATAATAAAATTAGATTCAATTGTGTACTGCACATCTTCAAATAGTTGTTTTGTTATTGTTACAATTTCCATGGTAGCAGCCTGTTAGAATTTTAGCTTATTTCTATTGAAGCCATAATATCTAAGGACACATTTAATAGATTAAAGTACAATACTTGAAATTTGAAATGTTTAATAATATCTGTTGTTTTACATAATTTAAAAATTAAAAAGTAAGCATTGTTAAAAGTTGAGCTGCCTTGTCAAAATCATTCATTCATATTTACAACAAAATTTTAAAACTTCATACCCAGAATATCGGGTGAGTCAATATACAAATCCTAGATAATAAAACATACATACAGTACTTAGTAGCAGGGAATAGTATATTCTAACTCTCAGTATATTGATAAACCTCATTCATGGAGTAAAAGAATGGTGGCACAGAAATCCATTTAAAGTGGATTTAAAACCCTTCTCATCATTCACCAATCTTTTTATTGGATGAGGTAAATGATTAAAAATTCTTATAGCTTTGTCAAATTTGGCCAGATTCACCGCAGGTAGGTGCACGTTCTTACATGACCTAGTTTTATGATCATGTAATTCACTCTTGTTCTCAAATAAGTTTTTATTATTAACCACAAATAAAAGTAGTGCATATGTATATATTGGGAATACAATGTCATTAGTTTCATCTTCTTAAAAGTCTCCCTACAGGAGTCTCTTGGCCTCATATTCATTATGACTCTGATAATTCTCTTTTGCATTACGAATACATTTTGCGCTAAGCTAGCACTGCCACAGAAGATTATTGTCACTAATACTGGAATGAACATGGGCAAAGTAGATTAACCTTAGCGTTTCTGTTATTACTGTATGCTTTATAATGTGATAAACAGAATGTTTCAGATAAAGCTAGTGATGTTCTGTGTTGAGTACTCAAAATTGTTATATGAAATGAGTTCAGAGAGTGCAGTCTAAATAGGTAATTAGATTAAGTTAAGGAGTATGGGATGGGCAAGGCATGTAGCATGTAGAGGAGTGAAAAAAAAGGGGGGGGCGGTCATACAGGATTTTGGTATGAGAACTTTAAAATGAACCTTATGGAAATAGGAGGGGCACATGGGCTGGATTTGTCTATCTCTGGATGGAGACCAATGGCAGCCTGTTGTGACCACAGTAATGAACTTTCAGGTTCCATAAAGTGCTGGAAATTTCTTGTGTGGTAGGGCTTCTCAGGAAGGACTTAGGTCAGTGTGGTCGGTCGGTCATCATGTGAACATCTTCATGCTTCTGGTATTTCCTGTCTCTTAAGTATTCTTTCTCCTCTTAAACATCTTGAAAATGTTTTTCTTAGGTTGAGAGATGAAATTTCTTTATTTTATTCTGTCACTGTAATAGGTAGTATGAACACATCATACACTCATTGTTACTTATAATGAGCTAAATATGTGATGATGGCTTCATGCGCTGACACATGTATGGTGTGTCCATACTACCTATTGTGATGATGGAATAAAATAAATTTCACACATGCAATGTGACTCTTAAGATATAATATTTCTGACACAGGTGAAGTTTCACAGTCATACAAAATAACAGTAAAATTGCAGTTTTGTACTCTTAAACTTTTTTATATAGAGGAGACAGGAAGGTAAAAGATTTTGGACTGAATGCTAACAAGCATTCCACAGATTTAATCTTCTCTGTGTTTTTTCATGAATGAAATTCATATTTGCTGCTGTTGTCCCAAAAAGTTTGAATTTGCCACATTTTTAAGGCTTTCTTCCCTATCTTTATGTCATGGTATTATCCTACAGTCTGCTATGTGATGTGAGCATATGTTTATTTCCAGACCAATATTCTTACTAGGGTATAACAGAGCTTCTGTGTATTGTTTTGCAATGTGTTTTTGTTTGCACATCCATAATATTACCCAAAGAACTGTCACACCACATGGATGGTATGTAAAGATGTCTGAGGGTCTCATGTTGCAACGTATACTGCCCGAAGCATGAGATGTAAGGTAAGTGTGATGGAGACTTGCTGCGCACACTTTCACTTGACATCGTTGTGTTTATTTAAGTTGCCTCTAAGAGTACTGAGCAACTGGAACCACTGGACTGTTTGACGGAGTCCCTCACTATGCTCGTGTCAGCAGCAAAGGAAGGGGAACAACTACAAGATGGCGAGAGCCTCATTGTGAGTGCCACAGACAACGGCTTGACTTTTGACAGCACTGCCATGCTGACAGCTGTTACCTTGGCTGATGGCACCCAGGCCTTTGTGGCACAGGACCTCAAGCTGGACACAGGTATTGGATGTTTGTTTTGTTTGAGGTTTCTAAATATATGAAAGGTACCAACAGCTCATTGTTTTATTAATGGGTTTCACTTGTGATCTACACAGGTCCCTCCTTAGTCATGTGTATCTTTGTATAACAAAGATGATGGAAGAAACAATTCAATCTACTGCAGTACATTCAGAATTACTGGGTTTGTGGACTTTGTCCGTCTTCCAGTATTCTAAAATCTGTAGATCACAACGTTTTGGAAACTGGATCTGTTTGTGTGCTCGAGTGACAGGGGGAACATCTGTGTTGAGTTCCTTAGAAAGAGCTAACTTTAATCATTGTACAGCCCCTGTCATTATAACTACAGCTCTGTATAAATACCTGAGATTAGGCTTTGTTGAAGGGAGGTAAGAGGAAAATGTGCAGTAAAAATTTTGATAGAGCATGCACAGACCTGAAACTAAGATAGAAAGGGAGGTGAACATATTATTCAACATACCTAGTCAGCAGACTGAGTCCATGAAAACCGGTGCATAGGATTAGATGGAGAATCATTGAAAGCATTTTGAGCCTACTGCTAGCACTATCAGTGGAATAAAAACTGAACACTAAGGGTGAAATGTCCAAAAACCCAGTAATTCTGAGTGTTTTACGCATTTGTTAGAACCCTTTAAAATCTGCTATGGTACATGGTCAGGGAGGTTGTGGTGGGGCATGATGTTTCTGTTATGTGTGCTCACTGTGTCAATTGCCACCTTTCCCACTGCAGCATCTGTCAGAGTGAAGCTTACTGGCCCACGTGAATACTTCTCTGAATTAAATGTATCTGCACAGAACACAGGGCCACTTCCCATGCTCAGGGCACACCGAACACCAACTTGTGGATCATAGACTGGAACTTGATGTGTAAGATGCAGATTTTGTGTAATTTTGTGTAACTGTCATTTACTAGGTGGTTCAAATATGACCGGGACTGATTTTTTTGTAAACAAGCTGCACCGCGCAGCAGCTGTGCAACCTTGAGAGATTGTAGCCACAACCTCCACTCTCCCTCCTGTTAGGGTTAGAACCTGTTCAGTGCTCTGTGGGAGTTGCTAGAGGGATGAGCGTACAGAAGGTATCACGGAGCGTGGAACAACGCATTGTGATCAAATTCCTTGTTGGAGAAAACGTCCTGTCCGCTGAAATTCACCACAGACTCCAACAACAGTATGGGGAAGAGTGTCCCTCATGGACCGGTGTGTTTGAGTGGTGTAAGTGCTTCAGAGAGGGCAGAGAGCGCGTGGAGAATGAATGACATGATCGTCACCTGCGAACATTCGTCACTGAGCCAAACATTGATTGTGCAGACACGCTTATTCGTGAGAATAGGTGCATCACTATCAAGGAACTTGGAGTAATGCTGTCCATCAGTGTTGGTATTGTAGAAGACATGAAATACCATCTGCACTATCGCAAAGTGAATGCACAGTGGGTACCACGCACTTTGACGGACATGAACAATATGGTGTGCATGCAAGCTGCCAGTTGTCTCCTACAGCAGTTTCAAGATGAAGGTGATACATTTTTTAAGTCTGTAGTGACCACCGATGAAACGTGGGTGCACTACTTCATTCCCGAGTGCCAGCAGTCATCATGCGAGTGGCGGCATACCAGTTCTCCCAAACCCAAGAGAGCGCGGAGGAGCTGTTCGGCAGGAAAGGTGATGGCAACGTTCTTCTGGGCCTAGCAGGGGGTTATCCATGTAGACTTTCTGACAGATGCCAGAACAGTCAACACAGCTTATTACTCAGACCTCCTGGCAACAGACGTGAAGGAAAAGATCTGATCCAAGCGGAAGAGAGGTGGAAAGTGGGTAGCCTTCCTTCAAGACAATGCATGCCCCCATATGGCCAAAACAACAATGGAAACCCCCTGGAAATTGAAATGGAACCTTCTGACACAACCACCATACAGTCCCGATTTGGCACCAAGTGATTTCTACCTGTTCGGAAGGCTCAAATCAGACTTGCAAGGCATGCAGTTTGTGGACGACACCATCATCCAGAATGTTCTGGAGTGGATACGCCGCGAACCACAAGACTTTTTTGAAAGGGGCATCAGGATGCTTCCAGAATTTTGGAAAAAATGTGTTGACTCCGGAGGGGAGTACGTTGAAGACTGACATGTGCAAGTAACTGTTTGGCAATTTTAGTTTAAAAAAATAATCAATCCCGGTCATATTTCAACCACCTTGTAATTTGTGCGTTCATGTGTCCGTGCAAATATAAGTCTCATGAAAAACAAATTTTGTCTTTGGTTGAAGTTCTCCGTCATGAACTGACTGAAGATTCCAGTTCCTAGATTACTGAACTAGCTTCCCTATATGCAAGGTATATATCTCATGTAATTTAGAGGCTCTAAATTTCACTGTGAAAACCTTTGTTTTGTTCATGCAGATAGAATATTTGCCAAGCCTAAGACCTTGAGTCACATAACTGGATATAATGGGAGGCACAGAGGACTGTGTTGCATTTGGAGAAAGTTTAAAGTGTTCTTGCAGAAATTATATTTATGCTTTTTACTGCAATACTTGTCCTTTAGAAAATACTGTGTAACTGGATGCTTTCCATTGGAACAGACTTCATCTCGCGAGGAGACAACCAAGAGCATGGAGTTCAGACTTTCATTGACAAATGAGAACTGATTTCACGAAGGTGTCCTGTTAATGTAGGAGTGAGAACTGAGCATCTGAACTGTCAGAAGGACTAAGGATGGTTAAAGTTCACAGTTAACAAATGTATTGTTATGTAACATTAATTTTTATTGATATTGCAAAGTAGAGGGATGCTGGTTTACATTTGAACCATTTAGTCATGGTTCTTGATTAAGTCACATTAATATTTGTTTCTTTTGTGAGTAGTATATCTTGTGTGAAAATGTTGTGTATCCAGATGGGTTGGAGACAGCAGAGGCACTGCAGTTGGAAGATGGGAGCACCTTGCTGATCCAGGAGATTCCAAAGTTCCTGGATGGACATACAATTCAGCTGGAAGATGGCAGCACTGCCATCGTGCATCCCAACATTAAAGCTGGAGGTAATATAAAATGAAATAATTTTGCCATTTATGACCTCAGAATTTTCTAACCTTACTGAATATCACAAAATATAAATTTCTTTCCAGTAAAACGTTACTAATCCAGACTATATGGGGGATGGGTGGCCTGGATTAGTGAAGTGGTAATAAAAGAATTTTAATAAACAGAATGTGCTACTAAAATTCCTTCAGCAGGCAAAGATCATGAAAGAGGAAGAGGCCTAAAGAAGCAATTAACTGTCGGCTAGCTTTGCTGCAGCATCCAAGCTCAGATTCACCAGCTTATGAGGTTTCCAGACTAACAGGGTATGAATTAGTGAAGTTTTGTTTGTGTATAATGTTGAATTATAATCCATGATCTATTTTGTATTTCAGTAATACAAGTCTTGACTCAATTGTTCAGATATACAAATGTGTAACATCTTATCTAACAGCATTTGTATGTAGAGTTCCACTTAAAGGTCTGGCACAAATGTGACAGTGACTGCCACATATGAAAACATTGACAAAATTCCACTTTAACTGGAGTCCAGAAGATCTTGCTTTCCAAACTTTCCTACATATCATACTTCCTTGCTTGCTTCCCTTCAGTGCTCAGACTAACATGGAGCAACAGAAGGGAGGGATATAATGCTAAGACAACTTGGTACAATCCAATGAGCATGTGATGATCAAATAACTGTTGCATCATACAGAATTGATCATTGTTCATTCTTCGTTAATAAATACACTTCTGTGATACAGATGCTAATCTATAAAATTTAGCGCTGTTCTGTGAGCTAATGCAGTCAGTGATACACTCTGTGATCAATATCATCAGCACCCTAGTGCTATTTGTGATTTTGTTACTCTTTAATTACGTTTTGGAAAAATTTCATGTGCAGACATGAATTTGTTGATAAGATACGTTTGTAGAATATGAGGTTGTCACGGTGGTGGTTATGAAGATTTCTGTCTCCTGGGTTATAACTCCATGTAGTTCATTGAAAGTCAGCTGGTGTGTCAAATGAACATGTTGCCTTGGGTCACAGGCTAAGCCAAGCAAGAAATGTAGGTAAGAAGGAGAGCTTGTCACTTGACTCTTGGTGGACTACACTGTGTCATATCATAAAAGATAAAACTTTCAGATCCGTATTTGATTATAATTACATGTTACATACATGTTATTGGTTAATGGGATTAACCCTTCACCACCAGCGGGCATTTAAATTCATACTCAACTTCTATGCTGGAGGATATTTAAATATTTAAATCAGAAGGTGCAACATTTCACTTAAAGTGTAATAAATTGGATAAACTGGAGTTCTGTTTTTCTAATTTTCACACTACGATCAGAAATGTATATAGAATCGGTGTATTGATCCACACTGCTTTAAAATTATTTTTGGCACACTAAGCATATAAAATTGTGAATGATAGTATCATAATACCTTAGAAGTTCAGCTGGGTGTGTTAGTCGTGAAAACATTCCACACAGAGTCCCACGTCACACGTGTGCCACCACTAAACGGTGTTTGACACACAGCACGCCATTTCTGTGGTTTTAATTTCTTTGCAGTTGGTAGAATCTTGCTTATAAAATTTCTTCCTCTTAGACAGGGCACTGTTTTGTCAGATGAATGTCGACCCGGCACTTTGTGTTCTACAGCATTAGCATATTTCACAGAGAGTCCCTCAATTAACTGAATTCTGATTGACAACTGATTTATCCTTTTCCTTGTGTTATTCCTACATACAAGGTGGTTCAAATATGACCGGGACTGATTTTTTTTTTAAACCCATAATTGCCAAACACTTACTTGCACATGTCAGTCTTCAACATACTCCCCTCCCGAGTCAACACATTTTTTCCAACGTTCTGGTAGCATCGTGATGCCCTTTTGAAAAAAGGCTTGTGGTATCCACTCCCAAATAGTCTGGATGACGGTGTTTTTGTCCACAAACTGCATGCCTTGCAAGTCTGATTTGAGCCTTCTGAACAGGTAGAAATCACTTGGGGCCAAATTGGGACTCTATGGCAGATGTGTCAGAATGTTCCGTTGTTGTTTTGGCCGTATGGGGCATTGTCTTGAAGGAAGGCTACCCACTTTCCACCTCTCTTCTGCTTGGATCAGATCTTTTCCTTCACGTCTGTTGCCAGGAGGTCTGAGTAATAAGCTGTGTTGACTGTTCTGGCATCTGTCAGAAAGTCTACATGGATAACCCCCTGCTAGGCCCAGAAGAACGTTGCCATCACCTTTCCTGCCGAACAGCTCCTCCGCGCTCTCTTGGGTTTGGGAGAACTGGTATGCCGCCACTCGCATGATGACTGCTGGCACTCGGGAATGAAGTAGTGCACCCACGTTTCATCGGTGGTCACTACAGACTTAAAAAATGTATCACCTTCATCTTGAAACTGCTGTAGGAGACAACTGGCAGCTTGCATGCACACCATATTGTTCATGTCCGTCAAAGTGCGTGGTACCCACTGTGCATTCACTTTGCGATAGTGCAGATGGTATTTCATGTCTTCTACAATACCAACACTGATGGACAGCATTACTCCAAGTTCCTTGATAGTGATGCACCTATTCTCACGAATAAGCGTGTCTGCACAATCAATGTTTGGCTCAGTGACGAATGTTCGCAGGTGACGATCATGTCATTCATTCTCCACGCGCTCTCTGCCCTCTCTGAAGCACTTACACCACTCAAACACACCGGTCCATGAGGGACACTCTTCCCCATACTGTTGTTGGAGTCTGGTGAATTTCAGCGGACAGAACGTTTTCTCCAACGAGAAATTTGATCACAATGCGTTGTTCCACGCTCTGTGGTACATTCTGTACGCTCATCCCTCTAGCAACTCCCCAGAGAGCACTGAACAGGTTCTAACCCTTACAGGAGGGAGGGTGGAGGTTGTGGCTTCACTATCTCAAGGCCACACAGCTGCTGTGCAGTGCAGCTTGTTTACACACAAATCAGTCCCAGTCATATTTGAACCACCTTGTATTATCATCCCATTCAGAAATTTTCTTTTTGTCTCTTATAGTTTTGCATATTCTCCCAACGGATGTTTGTGCTATTCTCGATTCTGTCATTTGCCAAGAATCAAGAAAAGCACAAACATCCATTTTCAATGTCTAATTCTGAATCTGATAAAACTTTATTCTGATTCGGTTTGAAGTAAATATATTCTCCACTGGTCATGACACAACACAGCTGGCCACTTCATTCCTTGCGGCTGGCCTTGGCTCACCAGACTGCATGATGGTATTTATAGAACAAAGGGGAATTACAGTAGTACCATTCATATACTGAACTGTTTACCATTTGCTACAGTGGTAGTCATAACACACTTCTTAGAGTCAAAATTGCGTCTCAAAGTCATAGTTTCTCCATGTGTCTTCTCGTAGTTACAAATACCAGTGTGGAAGCAGCAGAGTTCAGAATATGCCTCAAGAGAATTGACATTTCATTTGATCAGGATAGAGGATAGTACACAGTATCGATCTGACATATTTAGTTCATAAGAATTCCCCTAGGCAGAGGTAGTTTTGTGTGGTAACAGGCATACCAAGTGTTGAAATTAAAAACTTTTTCAAAGAATTCAAATATGTTACAATTCCCGCAGGAAGTTCAAAGTGGGACAATGAATATACGGAATGATAGCCTGAAATTTCCTCTTTAATTTCATACCAAAAGAATTACTTTACATGAAAAACAGTGGTTAAAATAGAGCTGAAACTTAGAGCTGCAATATGCGTGCAGGGTACAGAGCCTGGTGGCATGTGACAGAAACTGCTAGTGTGCGGTGCACCTAGCCCAGAACTGAAGGGTCAAAAATGCAGTTAGCTACAGAGGTAATGTAGCATTAATAAGAATGGCAGAAAGGAAGCCTTGCAGTCTGAATCATAAAACTATTAAACTTTATTTTTCATTTAACTAAGAAATATTGCATGTAAGAGTGGCTGTTTACTGTCTGCAAAGCCTGGCTCCTTGTTTCCTGTTGTGTAGTAAGATTCATTGTCACTGGTAATATATGTGTGACTTGTTGCACTTTTGGATCCACTCTTGTGAGCCCTTTTGAAAGTGCACACAGTGTTTGGTGTTGAAGGATTTACTGGGGCCAGGGGGATTCAAAGTGTTGTGTAAAATTAACTGTCTTTCACTTGTATCACACATGCAAGCCAACCTTTGCTGTTATACTTACAGATTACAAATCCTCTAATGTAAGTACAGTGTGTGTGTGGTGTTGAAAGTGCTTTCGTCTGAACATGGTTTTATGAGGCAGGAATGACACTGTTTTTTGAGTGCCTGAAAATATTCAAGCTTTTGTGAATCTCTATTCAAAACATCTTTGTTTCTTTGCTGCAGTCTTCATTACTCAGAGGTGACTGAGGGAAGGTTCACAGCAGCTGATATGTAATGTCTTAATAGCATGGTCCCTTCATTAGTGTTTTGCAGAGTTGCCTTTCTTGCTAGCCTTTTCATTGTTTGCCCAGTCCCCATCACATGCTGAGTGACATTGCGAAGGACTGCCATGCAGCATCCATATTGAAATCATCTTCATGTAACAAAGGTTGGTGACGTTTTTCTTGTTTTTATGCTGTAAGACAGCTAGGCAAACACATTCCCATGGCAACAGATACACATGCAACAGTGGAAGAATTGTTGGATGTGTTCTTTTCTTTGCACTATGTGTCATATCCAAGGAAAGTAGGTGATTAATTCTTCCCAGAACTTCTTGTTTGTGTTTGAGTATGTAAATGTTTTCTTTTATGTTCCTATTTGTGCTTTATTGATGTGGTCAGTTTTGTCCATTGTTATCTTCCATTCTACCATATTGATGTGTATTCCAAAGGCGATACTCCTAATGAGCTCTTTGTGTCTGATATTCAGTGATCTGTCAGTTTGTATGGTATATGATCTCTTGAGGTCCATGCTGGTCGTCCAAGATTTCACCAATAAATCTCATTTATTAAGGCACAGTTTCTTGCAGGTGCTAGCTTAAGCAGCAGATTGTAAGTTTATATGAAGAGAGATATCATAAGCAGTGACAGGTAGAGTATGTGGTTGTTGCAGACAGCTGCCAGCCAGTAGAGCTCGAAGACGGTTCCACAGCATACATTGCGTTAAGTGGATCAGTGCTGAATGCTTTGAGTCTAGAGGGATTGGCTGCATTGGGAGGCGAGAGCCTTAAAGTGTCTGGCCATGTTAATGGTGGAGTAGAAGATGAGGAGGGTGAACTTTTTGTGCGGGATCGTGCGAAAAGCTTCATGTGCCCTCATGAAGGTTGTGGAAAATTGTACACTACTCTGCATCATCTCAAGGTAAAGCTATGTAGTCAGATACTGGCTGATATTAATGATATGATGACAGTACACTTAGAATCTTAGAAGGAATCCTGGTTTTTTTAGGTGTTTCCTAGATCTTTCATTCTTTCTTTATTTCTTTAGTGTTGAGAATGTTTAAAACTCTCTTCAAATGGTATGGATTCAAGCCTAGATGTTTCTAAATTAAGCTTCTGACTTGCGGTAGCATAGTTGGTTGAGGCATTATGCTACAAGCTGGAAGGTTGCGGGATCGAATCCTGATGAGGTGGATTTTTTTCAGTTGACCAAATCCTTCCAGCTGCACTTTGGCCCTGGGGTCGAGAAATGAGTACCAGGATTATTCCTGGAGGTAAAGGGTGGATGGTGCGTAAGGCTGACAGCTTCACCGCCATCTGTTAGCCGATTGTCTAGAAATGTGGGAGCCTCAACATCTCACATCCATATGGGCCTTCATGGACTGTTACAGGGATACCTTTAATTTTTTTACTCATTGGAGTTTGTGCAAGCTTTTTCTTTAAGATTTACAGTGATTAGAAAGGGTTAGGTCTTTATGTTTGAAGGTAGTGGCCGTTTACATGAGTACCAGCCACATTATCAGAGTCAAAAACCTGTGTGGACCGCAAGCCACATGATGACTGTATGATGGATAATTGTTGAATAAGCGTTTAATTTATGTTTCCATCTAAGTATTGATGTCACAATTAAGACGAGAGGCATTATTGGATGTTCCATTTTCGATGTGGCAGCTAGAAGAATGTGGATGTAAAGCTGGTACTGCTTCTTGACATACAGGCTTATCTGAGGAGCAACAACCTGCAAATCCATTTCCAAATTTACTGTTGACAACCATCATCTTTGAAGAAAGCTGTCCACAAGGATATAGGATTCTGTAAATTCTTGCCATCTCATGACTGTATTGTTTGTCTGATAGAGCACTCTCAGACTCGTTTATTCTGCCAGACATTTCATTGGCCAGATTTGCTTTAAGCAGGTTGATATTCAGTTCAGACATTGTGTTATTATCAGTGCAGCCAAGTCTCACACATTCCGTTGTGGTCATGAAGCTGAGAACTTGCTCTCCATTCAGATTCTAAAACAACTTCATTTCTGACTTTAAATCATTCTCAGACATGTGTTCCAGTCATACTCATTTATTTAAGTCACACTTCTACATATGTTTAAATCATAGTCATGCATGTGTTCAAGTCATGCACACACATGTGTTTAACCCTTTCCAGCTCCCGGATTACTTTTTGACAGTATTTAAAAAAGCAGATAAATACAGCACTACTGAATGGCAAACAGGTTTCATGGGAAAGTTACTGAAAAATGTTGGAAGTGTTGGATAGGTTTTGGGGGAGGGGGGGTTCAGTTTTGATGTGGTTCCATTTGATAGCATTGTGATATTTTTAAATAATCTAAAGTGTAGGATGTCACTGTCAAGGGATGCACTGATTTATACTAACAGATATCACAGAATTTATAAACGAGTTATCTCAGAAACTAAATAAAGTGCTTCAAACCCAACTAAAATTATGTGGCAATTAATTAATAGAAAAGTGGTAAATTCAGGGAAATCATATCAGAATATTTTTTTTTTTTTCTTTGGTGCTACAGCTCCAATTTGGGCCTAGGCCTACCTCCATGAAACTCTCCATTTCACTTCAGTTTACTAGATCTTAGACATTTGGTAGGGCTCCTTGGGTGGGTGATCAGCTCGTCTCAAGGCTTCTACCTGTACACAAACACAGAAAAACGCACACCAAACATCCATGCCCTGAGTGAGATTTGAACCCATGATCCCGGCTTCCGAGCGAGTGAAGACAGTGCATGCTTTAGACCGCTCGGCTACCGTGACTGGCCATCAGGATATTTTGTTACAAAATAATTAAAAAAAAAAAGCTCACCCTCAGAAGGTGGCAGACACATTAAATTCTTATTTTATTGATAAGGTAGAAGAACTAGTGGAGCAGAATAGGAGTAAAGATCATGGTAGATCATTACAGAAAGTAGTGGACTGCAATCCAAACTGTATGTATTTTTTCTGATTTCTGAAGAAGAAATAATTACAGTGGTATCCAAATTAAAAGGCAATGCTTCTGCAGGATTTGATGAAATCCCTGATTTTCTAGTAAAAGCATATATCACATGTATAAAAAACACTTATTTTATATTTAATGAATCCATAAATCAGGATGTATTTCCAGATTTATTGAAATTTGCAAAAATTAGGCCTGTTTATAAAAAGGGTACTAGACATGAAATTAGTAATTACAGACCTATATCTGTTATATCTATATTCTAAAAAATGTTTGAAAAAATAGTTTATAACAGATTGGTATCTTTTATTATTAAATTTAACATTTTAACAGAAAATCAATATGGGTTCCTGAAAAATAAGTCTGTGGGAACATCCCACATTATCACGCATTTCTGCAACGCTCGCTCTTCACATCACTTTTCACCATCACGCGCGCTAACCAATCAGATTGCTTCAAACGATCGCATTTATACTACGCTCGGCGATAGTCCGCGTCTACACCATTACGCGCGCTAGCCAATCAATTCTTGCTCCTCACTTTCGAGTTTGGCTCCGCCCCACCGACCAGTGTATAAAAGAGCAGAGTTATCCAGTTTAATTCAGTTCATCAGACAGCAAGCAACTTCAGCCAGCAGGCTTCGTCGCCAGCGCTCGGTCTTCGGAGGCATCGGCAGGCTGCGCCGGGCACGGCTGCCTCGGCCCTCCAGCGCTCTCACACCCGACTCACTGGGGCACAGCGCCTGGACTCGCCGGTGGTCGTGTTACGGTCCGACCCACTGGGCTTCTGGCGTAGCCACTGCCTCATGGCTCCTGCGACCGCGCTCGACTAGCCTTTCCACTAGCCTTTTCACCAGCCATTCACCGTAACTAGCCTTTCCCCTTACCGGCGCGCGCCGCGCTACCTCACCGGTCAATCATCTCAGCAACCACGGTCCTTTTCAGGGCCAACAAATTGTTCCGAAGAAGTGGGTTGTCATAGGAGTAATGACAAGAGCCCCACAAGTCCATCATATCTGCATTTCAGTCTTTTATTGGGAATGTACAGGAAGCACTGGACAGGCGGTCATTTGCAGCTGGTAATTTTTTGATCTCACAAAAGTGTACGATATTGATCATGATATATACTTATTGAAAAATTACATGTTTATGGAATAAGAGGAAAAATTAATGTTCAGTTAAAATCCTGTCTCACACTGCCTTCTCAATACGTAGAAATACCCTCTAATGACAGTAAGTATTCTCTGTATAGGTGCAATTCTACACTGAGGAATTTAAAACTTGGAATACCTAAGGGGTCTGCTTTGGGCCTGCTCCTCTTTTTATTATTTATATAATGATCTACCCCATCATATATCAAATGAAGAAGCAGTTCTTTTTGCAGATGGTATGAATATACTGGTAATAGATAAGAATAGAATTACTCTCCAAAAAAGAAATAAAAAAAGAGTGATGATCCAGCTAGAATCTTGGTTTAAAAAAAATAACCTGGTTATAAATACTGATAAGGCCAAAGCAATGGTATTCCAATTAAATGAACTATGACATGTGTGCTCCAGTTATATATAAAAATATAAAAATTAATTATACAACACAGTTCAGATTTTTAGGTATCAATATAACACATAATCTAAAATGGAGCTCACATATTCAGTCCTCGTGTCAAAACTGAATAAGGAATGTTACATTATTAAATTCTTTTAAAGATATCATGAGTTTATATATACTCATGAATATATACTTTGCCAGATTTCAGCCCTTAGTAGTTAGTTAGTTATTGGAGAGGGTGGGTTTCCCCATGCACTTAGACCTGCATTGGTCCATTGTGCTTCCCTCTATGATTTCTACCAGTCTCTATATCCTGCCGGTACTGGTCCTTTTCATCATCAGTCCTGCCCAGCCAGCGAGACCGGCTCTACTAGCTGAGAGGTATCTATAATGCTTCCCCCATCTACCAGAGGTATTAGAGACTGCTGTTGGGCGGGAAATGTCCATAATTTGGCTCAGTGACCTCCTTTGGAGATATAAGGTTCTTTTACGTGCCGTAAAGCTATGACATGGGACCCACGGCTTAAAGTCCCTCCTGGAGGACTTGTTCCCTAAATTTTTCCGCCCTTAAAAATTCGACGACCTCCGCCGGGTATTTGAACCCGCATACTACGAGTCATGAGGTGGGGATGTTACCTCTAGACTACGGAGGCCGCTTCAGCCCTTAGTAAGTTATGGTTTGATTTTTTGGGGTGGTGAAAGCAAAACTAGCAAAGCACTGACAATACAAAAAAGGATACTTCGTTTATTTTGAATTGTTTTGAATTGTCTCATTCTGGTCTGCTGCACTGTTAAGTTATAAAGTTAATAGAATTTTCCATCCAGTGCGGCAATAGAGGTCACATCACTTTTATTATTCTTGCCTTACATGTTTCGGTTTAATTAAAACCATCATCAGAGGCACTTTTCATATGACAGGAGACACTGTTAACCTTTAAGAGCCGAGCGATGCCATATGGCGTCATGAAAACAAAGTCAAGGGGACGAATGACGCCATATGTCGTTGCGCAGTCCACGCGTGCGGCCGGATTTTTAAAATCTAATTTTAAGTTATAAATTCTTTTTCTACTTACATGATTTTTGGTCACCAGCTTTATAAGTTGTCTCTCTTCCCACCTGCGTCGTCTAACGGAATGTTGGCTTTGTGTGGAAATCTTGGAAACATCCGGAAATGCAGAGTCCCACATCACCCTTCACATACTTTATCCGGACGGTTCTTCATTTCCCACGTGAAGAGCAAACTCGACACCTCAATTTCGAAGTAGAGAAAGTCGGCCAGTGCTGTTGTTTGGCCTTCTCTATTCGAAATGACCCCGATGAAATGGCAGGGGTTTGACCCCTGGGCCGTTGAGGGCGAAGTGGACCCCTTCCAGCATGTTCTGCACAAGAGCGAGACGAAATTCTCTGTGTGACAACAGGATATAACTCTTCAGAGCCAGGAGATGGAAAAATAGTTTATTTGTCCATTTCCAGGTTCGACGACAGATGCTATAACTGTTTGCCACAGTTTGCCCACAGCTCCACCTGAATAATTATTCACACTCCTCTTGCCATGCTGGTGTGGTGGTCCCCAGGTTGCCGACGAAGATGATGGTTCTTCATCGACTTCAATTTCTGATTCACTTTCTTCCTCGCAACTCTCAGAGTCATCGGTACAACAGTCTGAATCGGTGTCATTTGTAAGCTGATTCTCAATTTCAGTATCCTCCAAATACGAGGCCATGGTGGACAGCTAAACACAACGCTAGCCTTGAACGTTCTGACACTGCTCGGCTATATTTCAAAACAGACTACTTCTTGTTTGTCTATACGAGATAATACACAGTCAGTGTTTCTGCGAACGATTAGACATCGCCCACACTCGTGCTTACCGAAAGGAACCTACGAACTGGAGAATGAGGAACGCAAGCGTAAACTTCTCCTCCTGTTGCCACTAAGCCATAGTTAGAAAATGATGTCAGCAGCAGGCATTCAGACTGCAGAAACGTCTTGTGCAGGAACTGTATGCATTTTTGTGCACAGACATTCGAAATTGAGGGAAAAATTATTTTTGGCATCAGTGTAAAAATTTTAAGAGATTTTAAAATCGATAAATTACAATAACTGATTCTATATTCTTTCTAGATAAAAGCAGCGTTTATTTCGTTCGTTTATCACAAAAATTGTAGAAATCACAGCATTTTGAGTAACATGATTACAATTTTTATTACTCTACAATGACGGGCATTTAAATTAAATCCGTCCCGCTGCCACTACTGGAATTTAAATGGCCGTCTCTTAAAGGTTAATTATGCTGGTTTGATGTTCACTTTCAGTTGTGTTATTCACAAATGTATGTTTCGTATTATTGTCACAGGTTTTAGTTATGACGGCACTCGTATAAAAACATAAACATGTAGAATAATTGAGTATGCCAATAGGCTATACACAGCACAGGAATTATCACTTTTCCCACAGTAGATTCCTTATGTTTGGATTAGATCACTATTAAACTATTTAAAATTTAATTCAAATTGTCGTAAGTCGTTGTTGGTTATCAATTCTTCCTGTGGATGGAAGTAGTCATTCTTGGTGGTGTGTGGGCTTATATGCGTTATGATGTTACGTGTGCGCTGTGTCATTCGTACTGAGTACTACTTCATTTAATGAAAGATGTAAATAGCAGAACATCATGCAGACCTATTTTTAAAGAATTAAAAATTTTAACTGTTACCTCTTTCTGTATCTTTGAGGTGTTGTGTTATTTCGGAGATATAATTTACACTCTACGAGAATATGAATGTAATATTAGAAGGAAAGATGATTTTATATGCCAGTAGTAAGCATAGCAAAACCTTTTTTTTGGTTGCATGCAGTATCTGAATGTGATGGGTGATTGACATGGTCATATGTTGGACTGTTGAATTACTGTAATACTCTTAAAATTCTTGACAAACTCATAAGGTTGGCTTGCATTTCGATTTACATATGTATGTAATCTGATTATTTATCTGGTTTGATAGTCCGTATTATATTTTAATTATAGGTTAACCATGTCAAGAGTGATTATTGTTGACAAATTCTAATCCTTTAGGCATTTGGGCAAAAGGATTTCAAGAATGATGTAATTGATGATGTGTCTTGTTCAAGTGTTACTCTTATAGCAATTGTGAATGTCAAATAAAATGAATGAATGAATGTATATAAGTAGAAGTCTGAAAATTGTTTTAAGAGAAACACACTTTAACATTATTTACAATAAGCATTGATTACAAGAAATTAACCTTAGTAGATGACAACAGGTAGGTCTCTTAAAAGTGGGAGGTTGTCTGTGAGAAACTGCAGTTTGCCTCATTAGAAGACAATAGGAAGGGAAGTGGGGAAGCGGGGAAGCACCAAGTATGAACTGAGCAATACTGATAATCTTACCCTGTTCTTTCCTGTTGCTTCATTTTCAAGGTTCATGAACGTGCCCACACAGGTGATCGTCCGTTCCGTTGTACAGAATCTGGCTGTGACAAAGCATTTGCGACAGGTTATGGTCGGAAGGCCCATGTTCGTACTCATACTGGGGAGAAGCCCTATAAGTGCCCTGAGGAAACGTGTGGCAAGAGCTTTAAGACATCAGGTGACCTCCAGAAGCATGTTCGCACACATACAGGTACATGCATTATGTGGATGGGAACCTGAATTTTACTTCACACCTTTCTTTATTTCTGTGGTCTGAATGTGAGAAGGCAGGCAGGAACTTCTTGTCAGTAAATCCATTTCTTGAAACCTAAATTGGAGGAATTGTGTTATGTTGTTAAGTAAACTTGTGACACCAGTGTAGCATTTATCATGAGCAGTTGAGTGAGTTATGGGTCCTTTGGATCTTGTTATTTTTGACAGCTGGCTAAGTTGTTTCTTGGAGCATTTGAAAACGTTTTTGATCATTATTTCTAACAAGGGGTGTGTGTGCGTGTCTGCATCCGTGGCCTTGCACCAGAGATTTCAATTAAGATACTTCTCTGGTGCAAGGCCTCATATGTGGAATTTCAGTAATTGAATATTTTCTTAGCTCTCACAGATGGTTTATGCTGTGTTTGATTTATGTACCCCTTCTTGAAACTGGCATAGGTGTCTGGAGATAGGGACTAGCTCTATTGATTGGGCCCAAATGAAAGGTTTTATCTGAAGACAGAGACAGAATCCAGTCTCCGAACCACTGTGTTTTGAAAAATAAACAGGATGGTTGTTAGATAGAGACAAGCCGATGGATATTGTCCAGAGATATATTATTTGTACCAATGTACCATCGTCACAAACTTTTAGATCTTATATGTTGTTTAGGATCACACAGGCCCACCAGCCAAGCATAGAGCATAAAGCATGTGTACTGGCCTCAAGGGTGACCAGTTGAGCATGCTGTAACACAGAGATTGTTGTTGATGGGCTTTGTTCATCACTCTTGACTCTCTTTCCTAAATCTCCCAAGATAGCCTAGCAGTGGACAAAAAAGGCTGTGTCTTCATCAGCAAATGTTACATTGATTTTACACAACTAGAAGATTAAAAGAGTGAACTGGAGATGCGAATCATCACAACACAGTTGCAGGCCAGTCCACCCCATCTTCCTACTTTCGGCCTTTCATTATGTTGCTTACACGAACAGCATGTTTACGAAAGTGAAAGCCAGTGGATGAGGGGAAGCTGTTGTACAAATTGTTTTTTGTCATCAAAGTATGTCACATATGGCCAAGTGTAACACTTCCATAGTCAGGTTCAAAATGATGGTAAATGATGCAGAAAGTGATTGAAGATGTGCTATTTCCTGACACAATTTGTCTTTTTATCATTATTATGCAGCTGTAATTGTCATATTGAATTGAATTGAATTTATTTACATTCTATAAATCCTAAGCAGTACCTTTGGATATAGAACAAGTCAAAAGGTTACATACATAAGTACAGGCAATTTTAGCTTAAAAATTAATATAACTTAATTTTACATCATTCTCTATTTACGTTGAAGTATTCATATAAAGAGTAGAAGGAATGAGCATGCAGATAATTCTTTAACGCTGATTTAAACTTTTTAGTATCATTGTCCAAGTTTTTAATACTTTGTGGCAGATTGTTGAACACTTTTATGCCAGTAAAGTAGACTCCTTTTTGATATACTGATAAAGTTGATGAGGGTAGGTGGAAGTTATATTTTTGTCTAGTATTCATGTTATAGACATCAGAATTTAATTTGAATTTA